>NC_060149.1:507176977-507477767 GCF_021461385.2 Schistocerca piceifrons | reverse complement strand
GATAGGGGCCAAATTACAGATAACAAATGAACACTCAACTACGCTGGAAATATTACAGTAGCACCACAATCCCAGTGACTAGCTTTACATGATATACAATACAAATTTAGTGTAAAGACACACCATCTCATGAGCATGCAGTGTATCGAAAGCTTAATAATGGGACAATAAAAAGTTTTAAAGCAATATAGAGTATCTGTTGATGGTTTACACACAAATCATACGCAATTTTGTCGTAGTCACGATTTTCTTTTAACTTGTAATAATAGACACTTACACTGGAGTAAAGCGTTCCAAAACTGCCTTTCTCAGTTTTTATGAGGTTCCATCTACAATCAGCAAATTATTGATTTAAATAGTGACTACAAATAGAAGACAATGAAAGCAAAACTATACAGACTTTTTCATAAAACATTAATTTCTACTGTGCATCATTTGATATTGCCAAATGTTGATGTAGATAGGAAAGATAGACGGTAAATAAAAGATATGCATGCAAAGCAGAAAGTGGCAGAGTAGAGAACGTGGAAACGGAAGAGCTGAGCATTGGAATGGGTGTAAGTGTAAAGATGCTCATTGTCACCAGAGCTGGTCAGCAAATATGGAGAAGTACGATAACTGCAGTGCCTGTGTTGTTAAAAAGAACGATGCAACGTTCCTTCGGACATGCATGCATGTCCGAATGAACAGGCAGTGCGGTGACCACAGCCGTTATGAAATACGTGAAATGTTTCTGCAGTTGCTAACTGAACAACGACCAGCTCTATAAGGGAATGACGACTGTGAAAATTTTTTCCGGACTGGAACACGACCCAGGATTTCTCGCTTTACGCGAGCGGTTGCCTTAACCGCTTTGGCTATCCATGCACGTCTCACGGCCAGGTACAGACTTTCATAAGTCGTCGTTTCTGTGTCACAACCCGTACTCTTATGCACATTATGTAATTCCCGTACACGGGAGAACATTATAATTGAAAGGTGCTGCCTGGTATCGGCGGATAAATAGGATAATTGGAACTTCCTGGCAGATTAAAACTGTGTGCCCGACCGAGACTCGAACAGGCAAAGGTCCCGAGTTCGAGTCTCGGTCGGGCACACAGTTTTAATCTGCCAGGAAGTTCAAATGGTTCAAATGGCTCTGAGCACTATGGGACTAAACTACTGAGGTCATCAGTCCCCTAGAACTTAGAAGTACTTAAACCTAACTAAGCTACGGACATCACACACATCCATGCCCGAGGCAGGATTCGAACCTGCGACCGTAGCGGTCACGCGGTTCCAAACTGACGCGCTTAGAATCGCACGGCCACACCGGCCGGCAATCTGCCAGGAAGTTTCATATCAGCGCACACTCCGCTGCAGAGTGAAAATCTCATTCTGGATACCTCCCCCAGGCTGTGGCTAAGCCATGTCTCCGCAATATCCTTTCTTTCAGGAGTGCTAGTCCTCCAAGGTTCGCAGGAGAGCTTCTGTAAAGTTTGGAAGGTAGGAGACGAGATATTGGCAGAAGTAAAGCTGTGAGTACCGGGCGTGAGTCGTGCTTCGGTAGCTCAGGTGGTAGAGCACCTGCCCGCGAAAGGCAAAGGTCCCGAGTTCGAGTCTCGGTCGGGCACACAGTTTTAATCTGCCAGGAAGTTTCATATCAGCGCACACTCCGCTGCAGACTGAAAATCTCATTCAGGATAATTGGAGTTCGTGTGTTGTTACGAAGAACGGAGCAATGTTCCTTCGGACATGTGTGCATGGAGTCGTGCACGGATAGCCAAAGTGGTTCAGGCGGCCGCTCGCATAAAGCGGGAAATCCGGGTTCGAAGCCCGGTACGGCACAAATTTTCACAGTCGTCACTCCCTTGTACAATTTATGGTAGTTCGTATTCGCAACTGCGAATACGTTTCATGTATTATATAATACGGAGAAGAATTGTTAGGCTAGGCCATAGACGACTCAAGAGACATTGGAACAGCTAGAAAAGTTCCCATGGGGCTAAGATTTGCTGAATGTTATGTCTGGAGTATAGTGTTACACAACAGTGAATCACGGGCAGTTAAAAAGAAAGAGGAAACATATTAACAAAGTTTTAAAATGTGGCTATGGAGGACAATGATTAAGGTAGAGGAAGAGGTAGGAAGAGAACTGGAATGATGGGCGACATTAAAAATGGATGACTATACAGACAGGTGAAGGAAGTTGTTCAGAACAGGACTCGATAGAGAGCCTACAGTTCCAACTTGGCGAAGTCAGGTACAATAAAGAAGAAAAAAGGAAGTAGAATGAAGAAGCGCGCATAGCAGTGGCCAATCCTGCGTCATATTATGCAGAGCACTCTGTTTGACCGTCATTGAAACTAAAAAAAATGTTCAAATGTGTGTGGAATCTAATGGGACTTAATTGCTAAGGTCATCAGTCCCTAAGCTTACATACTACTTAACCCTAATTATCCTAAGGACAAACACACACACACACATGCCCAAGGGAGGACTCGAACCTCCGCCGGGACCAGCCGCACAGTCCATAACTGCAGCGCCATAGACCGTTCGGCTAATCCCGCCCGGCTCATTGTAACTGAAGGATTGAGTTTGCAGAGATAGGAAGTAAGTGTCACACCTTTGGCGGGTGTCGTGTCGTCTGGCGAGTGCGCCGGCCTCTGCGGGTGCGGGGGCGGCTGCAGAGGGAAGAGGCGGTGGTGGTGCGGCTGGTGCAGCTGATGCCAGGGCGGCGGCTCCTCGTGAGGGGGTGGCGCGGGGGCGGCGGCCAGCGGCGGAAGCGCTCCCGCCCCCACGCTCGGCACGTACTGCTCGCCCGCCGCCGACCACTCGAACGTGAACGCGCTCGCCGACGGGTGCGCCGGGGTGCCGCTCGGCGTCGGCGGCGTGCACGTCGTGTACGGGCTCAGCTCCTGCCACACACCGCCACACAGCGCTCACAGCTCTGCCTCCTCCGAGCTTACGCTAAAGCTATGTGGGATAGCACTGGAAGATTGGCGGTGGCGCGGAGCAGAGTCCTGCGTTGCGGCCATTGCTTAGCGTACTGCAACTTGTTAGCTACAGATGAATGTTGACATAAGCAAAGTGCATTGTGCTTTGGAGGATTTGTCCTCCGAATATGAGTCCGGTTACAGAACACGTCCTGAGGATAATGGAAAGTTTTATTCAAGGCTGTAATATTAGTAGCTGTTGTATTATTTTTTAGGATCAATTTTGTTATGGTTTACGAGTTTCGACAAATTACTTTGTCATCTTAAAAAGCCTAAAAGTGGCCTTACTATCAAGAAATACACTACAGTCCCATTTATAGGTGACATTTCATATCGTATAGCCAATTTATCTAAAAAATATGACATCATTATGCCCTTTACCACCAATAATGCCAGCAAGTTGCTCTTTATACGTAATGAGATACCTCCAACTGACAAATTTCTCAACTATGAAGTATATAAACTATAATCTAACATATGTCCGAATTTTTATATAGGATAGACAGGGAGGGCATTTAAGAACCGCATTCGTGAGTACTTACTCAACAAAGATGGTGCGAATTCATATAAGTCAATTTCTGCATCCTTGCTGAACATGGAAATTTGACGTATGGTTGACAAGGGCTACAAAATGAACATTTTACAAGAATTTGAAATATACTGACATTCTCTCCTAAATTCAAGAAAAAATTTTGAATGATAAACTTGCATTAAAAAACAGACAAAATTCTAATTGCATATCATCTCTTGTAAAATGTCAAAATTAGCCCATTGTATATTAGAACTGTGTGTCATATTTTCAAATGAATTATATATCACTTAATTACATATCTTTCTTATATTTTTATATATGATTATATATATATATATATATATATATATATATATATATATATATATATATATATATTCCTTACTGTAAATTGTCAATCAGAGTTTAAAGTAATCGAATACAATATGGACATACCACGACATTATGCTTCTATCAAGAAGATAGTGACTTCTTAGAAACTAGGACTAAGTACGTTTCTGTAATATACTTTTTATGCTTCACATAAATTTATAACCAACATCTAAGGATTTATAATATCCCTAATTTTCTAAGCTTCTGAAGACGCGAAATTAATTTGTTGAAACTGGGCAAGCATAATAAAATCTATTTACAACTGATGACTTAATTTTATCCTAAAAATGTTAATGGAAAGTATTACACCATATACACTTTGACCGAGCGCGAGCAAAATGATAATACAGAATTTCCATCTACTTTTCCTTCGCATTAACGACACTGGAACGGCGTGTTAGATCTCATTTTGGCACCGTTAGTTTAGTGGTAGAGGGTGGTCGATGGTCGTCCCCCCCCCCCCCCTCCGCCCCGCTCCCCGAGACCGAATTTCTGTACCCCACATGACTGCGTCTAGTCCCACACGTGTAAAAGTATGAGAAATTTTCACGAATCATAGTGGGACACGGGTAAAAGCCCGGTATCCACCTAAGTGGACGTGAGAAACCGCCTAAAAACCACAGCCAGGCTGGCCGACACACTAGTCCGCGTCGTCAATCTATGGGCGTATTTGTTACAGATCCAGCGCTCCTCCCCCAATCACGGAAGCGGTGTGCTAACTCGGGCGGCTGTATGGGAGGGGGGGGGGGGGAGGGAGGTTAATCCTGTATATCCATTAACGTGGAATATATTGATTTAAATTTTATCCTAAGGCGAAATTATTTTCACTACAGGAAAAAGCCATTCCTACTGATGAAGATTCTTGGCTATTGTGTGTGTGTAATGTTACTGCACATTTTACACGTGGAGAGCGAAACACAGTATGGTCAGATGACGTACTAGTGCAGCTTGTCGCAATCTTCTTTATTCTGAGATAGGTCGAATTATTAGCATAAGGGAGATGGGAGCACAATACCCACAGATCACACAAAAGGCTATAGTGCAATGACTGCAGACGGGTAGTGGCGAGATCGACTGAAGGCAACAGTGTGACGAGAAAAGTAGGTGCGAATCCTTCCTGAAGAACTACACCACGAGAAGGTCATAAAATTGCACGAATGACTGACGAAAAGACGGATGACGACAGCTGAAACCGAAGATAGATTACAGCCACGTTTCACCACGAACTGTCGGGAACAGATTACTGGAAGATGGGATCAGACTTCGAGTTCCCATTTGTGACAATAAAGACTTGCATGGTGCAGAGTCAGCTGGGACGTCGAGTTACATTCTGTGGTGTTGAGCGATAAGTCTGGCTTCAGTCTCTGGCGGTCTGGTCGATATTAACTTGTCCGTAGACTATCGGGTGATAACTCATACGAAGCTGCGATTGTAGAGACCTACACCTTTCCAACTTCGTGGTTACTGCAAGGAGGCTGAATGCTTGTCGGCACATAGCAGTAATGGTAAACTTTGTCGTCGTATCCTCCATAACCAGAGTACCAATGGCATTTTCCAGCAGGATAATCCAAGACTCCACTCTGGAGTTCACACTACAAGCTCATTGGGTCATGCATGGATCCTTGAGTGGTCTGCTCGTTTCACTGCTTAGAGACCAACAGGGGACGTCTGGGATGCAATGGGAAGATGTACATTTATGTACGAGTCTGTACCTTCACGAACTGACACAGTAGGTTTCAGGCGTGGCAAAACGTTCCTCGGCATGACTTCTGAAGGCTGTTTACTTCCATGCCCAACGATTATTAAAGTGTGTTCATGCCCGCAGGGGTCACACCTGATACTGACGTCGACACAGGGTATCAGTTGCGAATAAAACGATAATTTATTCATTAATACTCATGATGTGAAAACATGTCCACAAAGTTCAGAAAATATAGGAGTGGTGATTCATAGTGTAACGTTTCCGTTACCGTCGGTGTAAATTCCATGTTTCGTATGGCGAGGGGCGATCCCTAAAAGTTGGTTACGCTGTTGCCAGCTTTCAACTTCAAAGTACAACCCTTTATCGCGACACGATGGAAATTCGTAGCTCCATTATAATGTGGCAACACTCAGACGTTGCTGTAAAAACGTATATAAAATCGTATAACGTGATTGGTTGTGGTAGACATGCGAATCAGTTGCGCCAAGTCCACGTTAATTGTCAGGCATTGTGCACGACGGCCGAAAACTGCTGCTTGTCTTTGTGTAAGGTACCGTTACAGCACAGCGGTACTGCTGGGAGTTTATTCTCGATGGTGTCCGTCTGTTTAGGGTTGCGATGGGTAGCAACCTTCTGTTTTTGGACGACAATTCCGCCCATACAGGAGGGACGAAGAGTCGTTCAAAGGAAAGTGAAGATATTCAACGTATTGTATGGCCTCCATACTCAAAGACTTAATCCCTATAGAAAAGGCCTGGGATGCTCTTATCAGACGTGTTTCTCAACTAACTGCCCTCCCTGAACCGTGCAATAACTGAAAACCGCCTTGAGAGAGGCATGGGGCAATATCGCCAAAGGACCGCTAAACAATTTGGTAGCCAACACGAATAACAGCTGCAAAATGTGCATTGGTGCCAGAGGAGGACATATTCAATATTGCGAGTCCGATATCGACCTTTATGTTGGGAGGCTGACTTCTGTAAAATGTGAACGTTGCTTATGTCTGTTATCCTGCTTCCCCACGTGGTGAAATCTGTACCAATTTTCATTATGAATATACCACTGCACCTCTACTACGTAAGTACTGCATTTCATGGCTTCCGTCATTACCTATGATAATTCCTATCCTACAGTCTTTCTGCTGCTTAGAATTTTTTTAATCAGTGTAGTTAAATGTACGGATAACTAGACTTACATTTCTCACACTCATATTGAATATTATCTCTCTGCAGCCAGTTCATTATTGTTACTTCTTTCCTGTAGCAATTTTTTCTTTGTTTACTGCTTCACAAATAAATTCAGACTACATTTCACGCAGTTAGTCTGTAATCCCTTGCTGATCAATAATCTGGTACTTTTGCCCATACACCACAGCAACCCACCGAAAGAAGCACCATATTCATATTCATCTTTTTCACGGGGTCGAAGGCCAAGATCACTCAATCCCATGAGCAACATCGAGTAATTTTTCACAGCGGTTAAGGAACTTTATTGATAGTCGGGAAGAACGTCCAGATAACTGGTTGACCATCCTCGGCCAGATTTTCCGTGCTCTTCTTAACTCACTTCAAGCAAATGAAGCGTTAGATAGTGTTATCTGATACAGAAATATCCAGCGAGAATCTCAGTGATGGCACGCGTTTCTATCGCCAGGAAGAGGGGAATAGTTGACCGCACACAGCTTCTCATCATAATAATGTACAACAAACATTTTCGACTTTTATTAAGATATTTAAATCCTGTGAGACCGAATAGGAAGTTACGACAGCATGATGTATGACCATATACTGAAAAAAAAATACTAGATCTGCTTTCGAGTTACGATCTTCAGCATTCAGCGCTCCTTTCTTTTTCTCGGATATTATGCATCATTAAAGCTAGAAGGGAAATATGTCATAACTACTCGTTGATTTTCCTTGGACATTCTCTGGCATAACCACACATGCAAAAATAGCTACAAGGATGTGAAGCGCCGCTTCTGTCCATGTTTTAGTATTTCCATCTTCTCTTTTCTTATTATTAATCTGACACATCCGTGTATTCTCCCCACAGTTTTCAAATTGTATATTTATCTCTATCAACTCAATTAGATTTATTTTTCTCAGGCAGCTGCTGCTGTAAGCACTCGTATCTTGGTCTTCATCTGACACAGAAGTACAATTGTATGTCCCTAGGAGTGTTTTTAATACTGCATCCTCGCATTTACTGTGTAAGGCTATGTTAATTCTGACATTCGATGAAAGGAAAACTGAGACAACAAGAAATCTTTTCATTCAAGGACATTGTAATGCTACTTAACATAGTCGAAAGACACCTGTGTTGGTGCTGCAGACGTTCTCAACGCAGCTGAGTGATATTACTGTTTTATGGAGCTTCCGTGGTCAATGTTCATGGTGTAAACGAAAGAATAAATGTCTGATGCGTGAAAAATCAGTTGTGTTACCTTAAAATTTTGACCCCCTTCCAGAAACGTTTAGTTACACTTGCAGTAACTGCGAAAATATTCTTATCTAGTGTTCGGATCGGGCTGAAAATACAGGGGCAGGTAAACTGGCTATATGAGTGGACTGTGAAGGTTGGGGCGAAATAGGCAAAAGTTACGTTTTCGTTAAAAACAATGCTTTCTCGCAGACAGCTGGCTTACTTATGAACTTTGTGTTAAACTATGTTTCGGCTGCATATCAGACCAAAATTCAATCAAAAATCCATGTACAACTAAATACCGTACTTCATGCCGAATGGAAACTTCCAGTGGCACAAGAATTTAGTTGACAGCTTTGCCCATGAGTAAAAGCGGTAATAATAAAAGAGTCATTTACTGTATTAGTTTGTTGAATGACGTCTTTGGAATGGATAACAACGAGAAAAGTTCTAGATATAACCTATACCACATGATACACCAATATTTTTAATGTTTCAAAAGACACAACAGAAAAAACTTTTAAAGGTCCACTCTCTGCAGAAGACTTCGATAACGTTGCGAAAGCGAATCTCTTGACACCACTACCTCATTACGACTAATTCGTATACGAACAGAGTGAAGTAAAGCAAACTCGTATGACGTTGTTGGCTAATTGGGAGCAAGTTTCCTTTCTCAGTTCAAGTTGGCATCTTTCCATAGCGAAATGTAACTGTTGTGTTGCAAGTATAGCAGACTGAGACGGGTGAGTATGGAGCTTTAGTGTCTTGTTTGTGTTGCTGATGAGGATGATAGAGAAGCTAGAGGGTGGAACCAGCCTCGGGAACATATCCTACTCCTCTCAAATAGCTCCTGCTACGTAAGACACGCGATTTGCATTTTACGAGGACGGTGGTTCAAATTCAATCCTTGTCAATCCGGTTTAGGTTTTCCGTTGTTTTTTTAAATACTTGATCAAATGCTGACAAGATACACTGGAAAGAGCACAGCAGATTTCCTTTTCCTTTCTTTCCAGTCCAACCACATTCTACGTCGTCAATGACAACGTTGTCTAGTTTTTCTTTCATTCTTTCTTTGTGTCTGATAAAATCGCCAAAGGGCCCACCGAAATTAGTGTTCACGTCCGCAAATGTTCATCAAAGGTAAAGGTATCGTCATGAGTGCCTCACGGAAGTTTGATAGGACTGATGTTATTTTCTATATACATAAATGACCTGGCAGACAGTGTAAGCAGCTGTTAGCTGATGATGCTGTGTTGCATGGGAAGGTGTCGTGGTTGAGTGACTGTAGGACAACACAAGATGATTCAGTCAAACTTTCTAGTTGGAGTGATGAATGGCAGCTAGCTCTAAACATAGAAAAATGTAAGTTAATCCAGATGAGTAGGAAAAAAAACCATAATGTTCGATAGCAGCTTTAGTAGTGGGCTGCTTGACACTAAAGATGGAACACCGTCACAGTGTCAAACGCTGAATAAGGAGAGCAGAGGTTAATAATTTAACCCGAACTATTGGCGCAGACTGCGGTGATCAGGAACTGAGATCCACCACCACAGAGACTGTATAATGGCTAGCCGACAGAGCGAGTGGGACTGCGGAGGACGCTGACCTGGTGGCTGATGTCGGGCACCTTCTGCAGCGCCGTGTCGGACCAGGGCGGGCTGGGGTTCCACTGCTCCATGAGGTCCGCCGGGTCGGCGGCGGCCGCCTTGACGTGAGCGCGGGCACGTCCCGCCGCCGCCGCCAGCAGCGCCGCCCCCGCGCCGCCCCCGCCGCCGCCCCCGCCGCCCCGATCCAGCTCGACGGCCACCTCCGGCGAGACGGGCTTCAGCAGGCGCGGCAGCTTCCGCCGGTGCACGTCGTCTGCGGGCGGCGGCTCGTGGTGGGCGTGTCGCGAGTAGTCCACGGGCACCGGGCTCTCCACTGCAACACGCGCACTTCACTATCACTGCTGCACGCCGCAACCTGATCCAACATGGACAACCTTGCTTCAGCGGTTAGTAAAACCCCTACGTCCCATATCTGATGAATAATACGTACAAACCGAATCATAAATCACAGATGGGCAGATGTTAAACGAAATGTTTCGGTGCCAGGAAGACAGCTACTGTACCGAAATTATACAGGGTATTACAAAAAGGTACGGCCAAACTTTCAGGAAACATTCCTCACACACAAATAAAGAAAAAATGTTATGTGGACATGTGTCCGGAAACGCTTAATTTCCATGTTGGAGCTCATTTTAGTTTCGTCAGTGTGTACTGTACTTCCTCGATTCACCGCCATGATTTCATACGGGATACTCTACCTGTGCTGCTAGAACATGTGCCTTTACAAGTACGACACAACAAGTGGTTCATGCACGAGGTAGCTCCTGCACATTTCAGTCGAAGTGTTCGTACGCTTCTCAACAACAGATTCGGTGACCGATGGATTGGTAGAGGCGGAGCAATTCCATGTCCTCCACGCTCTCCTGACCTCAACCCTTTTGACTTTCATTTATGGGGGCATTTGAAAGCTCATGTCTACGCAACCCCGGTACCAAATGTAGAGACTCTTCGTACTCGTATTGTGGACGGCTGTGATACAATACGCCGTTCTCCAGGGCTGCATCAGGGATTCCATGCGACGGAGGGTGGATGCATGTATCCTCGCTAACGGAGGACATTTTGAACATTTCCTGTAACAAAGTGTTTGAAGTCACGCTGGTACGTTCTGTTGCTGTGTGTTTCCACTCCATGATTAATGTGATTTGAAGAGAAGTAATAAAATGAGCTCTAACATGGAAAGTAAGCGTTTCCGAACACATGTCCACATAACATATTTTCTTTCTTCGTGTGTGGGGAATGTTTCCTGAAAGTTTGGCCGTACCTTTTTGTAACACCCTGTATAGCAAGAGCTTTTCGAAGTCCCTAAGAATTTTTGTTAAAATACAAGGCGTTTTTTTTAACTACAGTTTTTATAATAAAAGAGCACAAATGCATTTTTCAAACCTAATTTTGTTATTACACGAGAGCCTATACCATAATATACTTTCCAACAAAATTTCAACCAGTATTAATGCATTTAGCGCACAACCATCTTCTGAATTTTACTCTCATAAAACCCTGCCACCTGGTTGGGCAGCCGTTTTCACGGCACCTTCGTTTTCATAGCGCTAACACGGAATTTTTTGGGGGAGGGGTGAGTGTGGGGGGTGGAGGGGAAGGGACACTAGATGAGGACTATATGGAGGCTGATGAAGCTGTTCCCGCACATATGATGCGATAAGATATTCAGTGTGTTGAGCAGTGTGTGGACCAGAGGTGTAACTACAGTCGTTGAGGACCCGCGGCAGGTAAGAGGAGTATTCAATAAGTAATGCAACACATTTTTTTAAAAAGAAGGTTGGTTTTAGTCAGCATTCCAAACCATCAAATTATTTCCCAACCTTTTGCCTACAAAACCCCACTTCTCAACATAATCTCCGTTCAATGTCACAGCCTTACACAAGCTTACTGGGAGGGCACCTATGCCCACATGGTACCACTCTACTGGTCGACGTCGGAGCCAACGTTTTCCTACACCAATAACCCTCCCATCACCCACGCACAGCTTCCCGCGGAGTGCATCCTTCACTGAGCCAAAGAGATGGAAGCTCTTTATGGTGTTCTGTTAGGCGGCGAGGAAAACAGTGGGCTCACAACTCCGAGTGTCCCAGCTGGTGGACGAGTGTGTCAGCACTACCAACAGATACATCCAGTTATGAAGCAAGGTGATTGATTACGATCTGTCGATCGCCTTCAATGAGAGTATTCGCTGTATACGGCCGGCAGGTTGGCGGGCGATCGGACATGTTTGCTCTACCTTGTTACGATGATGACAGACGCCTCACCCAACGACTCACCATGCTTTTGTCCACTACCAGGTCTCCATAGACATTATGGGAGCGCTCATAAATATCTGAGATACTCTGGTTTTCTGCAAATAGAAACTAAATGCTCTCTGCTTGGAACGCACCTCCGTTACAGACACCATCTTGAGGGTTACCCATAGCGTCGCCAGCTACCGGAACTTCGTGAAACTATATGGGCTAACGCGGGAATATTCAAGAATGTCCCACAACAAACTCCTCATTTTTTCAACTGAAATTTTTCGAGAAAAATAAATTTGTTCCATCATTTCTAGAACGCCCCTCGTACCTAAAGTGAGCTCCTCTCCCTCTCCGTAGCGACTGCTCCCTTTCTCAGCTCATTTAAACGTTAGCCTCATTGCGTCTCCCAGTCGTACACTTCCTCTCGCCCCCAAATAACCAGTCCATCGTTTCTCTAATCTGTTTGGGTCAGAATGTAAAAAAAATAAGGAAAAAATGCGGAATTTGTTGAGACATTTTTTAATATTCCCGCTTCAGCCCGTATTGTTTCATGAAGTTACGATAGGTGGCGGCGCTATGCGAAACCTTCAAGATGGTGTCTCTAACGGAGGTGCGTTCCAAGCAGAGAGCTGTCATTGAGTTTTAGTTCTGATTTTTCAGCAAAAAGATATATAATCTTAACTTTACCGCCTCTAATATAACAGTACCTGGAACAATTATTTGTCTCCCTACAGCACTGTAAATTTCACGATAATTCATTTTTTGGTGAACGTCCGCTTTGTCGAAACCCTTTGGACGACGGGCTTCCTACCAAAATTACCCTTCCGGATAGCCGTGCGCGTTAAAATGTCCGTATCCGGTACGGGGAGGTGCCGTTGACCTGGTTCCAAAAAACCCGACGCATTAACGACGAGGGCCGCTGTGCGGCTAGCCGGGAAGTGGTTCTTAGGCTGGTACCCACATCCCTGTGGTCCACTGATTCCGTCACGGAGGACAGTTTGGAGACAGATGACCTCAGATGTTAAGTCTCTATTAACCTATAATTAGTAGACGCCTACCAGATTTCAAGAAGAATATAATAATTATAATCCTAAAGAAAGCAGGTGTTGACAGATGTGAAAATTACCGAACTATCAGTTTAATAAGTCACCGCTGCAAAATACTAACACGAATTCTTTACAGACGAATGGAAAAACTAGTAGGAGCCAACCTTGGGGAAAATCAGTTTGGATTCCGTAGAAACACTGGAACACGTGAGGCAATACTGAACTTACGACTTATCTTAGAAGATAGATTAAGGAAAGGCAAACCTACGTTTCTAGCATTTGTAGACTTAGAGAAAGCTTTTGATAATGTTGACTGGAATACTCTCTTTCAAATTCTAAAGGTGGCAGGGGTAAAATACAGGGAGCAAAAGGCTATTTACAATTTGTACAGAAACCAGATGGCAGTTATAAGAGTCGAGGGACATGAAAGGGAAGCAGTGGTTGGGAAGGGAGTAAGACAGGGTTGTAGCCTCTCCCCGATGTTGCTCAATCTGTATATTGAGCAAGCAGTAAAGGAAACAAAAGAAAAATTCGGAGTAGGTATTAAAATCCATGAAGAAGAAATACAAACTTTGAGGTTCGCCGATGACATTGTAATTCTGTCAGAGACAGCAAAGGACTTGGAAGAGCAGTTGAATGGAATGGACAGTATCTTGAAAGGAGGATATAAGATGAACATCAACAAAAGCAAAACGAGGATAATGGAATGTAGTCGAATTGTTGAGGGAATTAGATTAGGAAATGAGACACTTAAAGTAGTAAAGCAGTTTTGCTATTTGGGGAGCAAAATAACTGATGATGGTCGAAGTAGAGAGGATATAAAATGTAGACTGGCAATGGCAAGGAAAGCGTTTCAGAAGAAGAGAAATTTGTTAACATCGAGTATAGATTTAAGCGTCAGGAAGCCATTTCTGAAAGTATTTGTATGGAGTGTAGCCATGTATGGAAGTGAAACATGGACGATAAATAGTTTGGACAAGAAGAGAATAGAAGCATTCGAAATGTGGTGTTACAGAAGAATGCTGAGGATTAGATGGGTAGATCACATAACTAATGAGGAAGTATTGAATAGGATTGGGGAAAAGAGAAGTTTGTGGCACAACTTGACCAGAAGACGGGATCTGTTGGTAGGACAGTTCTGAGGCATCAAGGGATCACCAATTTAGTATTGGAGGGCAGCGTGGAGGGTAAAAATCGTAGAGGGAGACCAAGAGATGAATACGCTAAGCAGATTCAGAAGGATGTAGATTGCAGTAGGTACTGGGAGATGAAGAAGCTTGCACAGGATAGTGTAGCATGGAGAGCTGCATCAAACCAGTCTCAGGACTGAAGACCACAAGAACAATACCAGAGGTATTAGGAATTGACCAACTGATTCAAAATGGCTATGAGCACTATGCGACTTAACTTCTGAGGTCATCAGTAGCCTAGAACTTAGATCTAATTAAACCTAACTAACCTAAGGACATCACACACATCCATGCCCGAGGCAGGATTCGAACCTGCGACCGTAGCGGTCGCTCGGCTCCAGAATGGAGCGCCTAGAACCGCACGGCCACGTCGGCCGGCACCAACTGATTCATTAAGCCATTCCGTAAATACATAAAACTAAATTATGCTAGCAACTAACATAACTGACTCATGAATCGCACACAAGTAGAATCTACGTACACTACTACGGAAATTTCAATGACCTAACCTCGATCGCCGATGGCACTTCAATTTACAGACAGACTGTACCAGCCCCGTTCCTTCCGTAAAGGGGAGTGCTTGTTTCCTATGGAGTGCTGCACAGGCGCAAGTCAGTCGTTTCGGGTATCTGTGAGCTATTAACACAGTCTGAAAGAACCGAAGTCTATTCTGATACGACTGGTTCCGGAGGATAACTGTTGTCTATGAACACATTGTGGACAACTGTGAACACACATCTATGCATCTATGTATAACATATCTTCTATTTTTCTACGTTCCCTTCCTATTTTAATGTTTCCTTGATATCCCCTCCTTTTTTTTTCTCACTGGATACCCACCTGGCTCAGACGGGCATTGTCAAGAGTAAAAAAACCTTTCCTTTTCTGAGATTTCTATGCCTTTGTTTTGTGTTCATTGATAGAGATTAGTTGGGGGTCTCAGTATATGTTTCAGAACTAAAATTACGCGCTATCTCCTTCAGTGACGCGGCCTTCCAGCTAACAGCGTCATACACGCAATTTCCTTTTACCTTTTTCCCAACGCGAAGGTGTTTCTGATGCAGCTTCATTAAACTCAAGCGTTCTCGGACGACTGCACTTGTCCAGTTGGGATTTTACTTCTTAGATACGCATTCCACACGTCGATGTAGGAATTCTAGTTCAGAAATAGGGCAGGCATTCATTACACGAAAGTGGTTTATCCAAGAATATGAGTTTCCCAAGAGCTACTTTTCCTAGCACACAATGCAAATCGTAAAGGTTTTCTTAGGTATAAAACTGAGTAAATTATTTATCAACGATATGTAACATGCTTCTTTCGCTTTTCTGCTAGCGAGGTAAAGTTCATACACAGCTTTTTGAGCGTCTTGTATTGAAATTCTGCCACTGCTAAAGAATTATATAAAGGGAATCTCGCTTTGCTTAGTTACAATAGTTTTGAAGATGAAAAAGTGGGAATTCAGTGGTGTCTCTATGAGTTAATATTCACGTTCGTTTCTTATACCCTCTATTCGTCGACTAGGATATGCTGTTAATTTTGATCTTGCTGAGCGGTGCAGTATATTAATTTTAAAGTTGTCAGTGATGGTACACACCAGTAAGATACTCATAGCACAGTCACAACAAATAATGCCCTCATAAAAACGACAAAAATAATCTAGCGTACACCGTCTACCCCGTGGGTAAAGCTCATTGTATCGTGTACGGTAAAGTGTAGTGAGGACTAGATTCACCTTTATTTCTCTTCCAAGGCGTGATCGATAATAGCATTTATGTCACTGCCTGCAGATCCACGAAACAAAATGCTAGAAGGAGAAGGCCATTTCAGTCTATTTAATTATGTATACTGTCGGCTGCTTCACAATGGTGAAGTCTCCTGTTGTTAGTTCAAAATTATTATACGTTACGCGAGTACAGGGTTTTACTGCGTATGCCGGATTGCCTGAATCTGTTCACGACTTCGTTTCAAACCAATTACTGAGAATAAATGAAATGTGTCGTGTGAAACGAGTTATGGAGCCCAAATGAATATTAACATTAAATAAAACAAAAGTTCATCATATCTCCATGTGATTTGTATACCAGAGATCGGTGTACATTATAAGAATTTTCTCGTAAATAAGATAATTTTTCAAACTTTAGTTTCTTTATTTCCGTCTTTTAACTTCACAATGATTTAAACAAAGTCGGCTTAATAATTAGTCTATTATGTATCTTTAATCAAATTTCTCAGTGTATTTCGTACAGTGAAGTTGCTTCCGTTCCTAATAAAGTCATGTTAAAATTAATGTCACGTATACGGATGGCTTATTGAAATAAAAGAATTTCACATTTTCAAATACATGTGATTCGTTGATCTCTGATTCTGAGAGAGGCGTAGGTGTCAGAAACTGAATTGTACAAATTATGTTCAGGAAGGTTTTAACTATTTATACGTCATATTAATTTAACTCAAGATCTGTCCGCCATAATCTTCCACTAAAGTTACTAAAAGCAGAAGAGCATTGATCATAAAACATTCTCCCACACGCTATTTGAAGATGCGTAAATACTTATAATGATTGATGGAAATTATTGTGAACGGTTATCTACGTTCTGAAACGTGCAGCCATCAACAGTGGCTTATACGTACATTGTGCACAGCTAGTAAAAAAACGCTTATGAAATATTTTGCTTTCATTATAGATCATACATGGTCGTAGTTCCCGCTAAAAAATTTGCTTTCTGCGTAGAAAGATTATTTCGTATTAGAATTAATACTGCTTATGCGAAAAAGCGAGGTTGGAAATAATTCCATGTTTTCAATAAGCTGCCTGTTCATAAAACTTGGTGGAGAATTTAAGGATTTATTCCCTCAGTGGTTTCCACACCAGATTAAGGGAGTGTAGATATTCATGACTCTTAGCGTTCTTAAAGTTTTACCATTACAGTTACAGTATTAAGAAAATTATACGGTAAACGCTGTACTTCAATTTTGCTTGGAACAAAATATATCCAGTGGTGTAACCAGAAAAAAAACTTAATGCAAAATTCTGATGAAATTTAATGAAATAATGAGTGTTGTTCTCTAAATGAGTTTCTCCTTCATTACCGCGGTAAGTGAAGTACTTATACGATGTCTGGAAGATGAAAACTCGTGGCTGCTTTCACGAAGCACTGTGAAAGCTCTAAAAAAACGTAACGTATGATATATATAATATACTAATAAACGAAAAAGTCTTTGAAGTTCTACTAATATTTTTGCATTTTGGTATTAAACTCTGAGTTCCGGTTGCTCGTTGTGAATGAAGTGTAATTTGCTCAATATCACCTTCTGGCTGATTGAATTGGGACTGCTACAAAACTACACATTTTTAGCTGTTAAGCAACATAAAATGAATGCACTGTAGTCATATCTTGGGTATTCAGACCCCTCGGAACGCTGACATTAACAGCCGCATAAAACACGATTTTCATAACAGCTAGGCTGAGAAAAAGCCTTCATTAGATTCGTATCTCGTGCCCTGTGAGCATTCCAAGACTGCACCGGCCGGTACAGCAGGGTCAGAGCTCAGCGCGTTTCTGAATAATTTGAAGGCAGTCGCTAATGACCTGGATATCGCCCCCGCACCCATCTTCACGACACCCGGCTCGTTGCAGAGGGAGGAGACCGCGCGCCACAAGAAAGCCAACTACCGCTAATCTACTTTCGGGATGGGAACCCTTGAAAGACGTTCCGTTCGTTAAATATATCTCAAACGCCATCAACGGCGATCTATCGTGGGCGGCCATATCGGTAACGTCGTTTGAACGGCAAATAAAAGAGCGTGTTTCGTGGAGCGTGTCCGCTAAAACCCAAGAGAGAGAGCAGGGGACGGCACCGCTTTGATGAGACGTTGCATCTCGCGTCGGTGTCAGCACACCGGTAATTACAAAGCCAAGCACGGCCTGATTTAAGGCACCGCTCACCTTTAAATATGACCGCCAGACAACGACAAACGAGAGAGCCGATCGTATTCGATGTCTTGATGGCTAAAATCAGAAACAAAGGTTAGAAATTGCTGCCGAAGGTTAATCTAGTGGGTGCTCACCGATCGATAATCGCCACAAGTTGCTACGTTTCATTCGTTTGTTCTTCACGTAGAATAAAGTAGGACACGTCCTGGGGACTAAAATCAGCTCGCAACTGCTTTACTTCTGAAATGCTGATAGTGATTGTGGGAAGCAGTATGGAGGGTACGACAATAGCTATTGTAAAACCAGAATGAGGAGAGACTGCCAGAAAAAAATTATCTAACGGGTAGAACACGTCAAGTACCATCACCTGATTTCCCAGCAACTTCGCCAAGTGGAAGAGGAGTCAAAATAAGCAAACACGTGTCTCAGATTATCCGCAGCTACTCGACCGTTTCTGAGAAAACGAGGCTCAAAACTTTCGCCGTAATTTATATGCTTCTTAGCACTCAGTAAGCTGAACCGAAGCGGAGGCACAAAAGGTAGCGACGCACCTTCGCACTTTTGCGCCCTGTGTTCAAAACCCCATTCTTTTTTATTTTATTTTATTTATCTACCCATGTTCGCAGAGGGTTACTAGATAAATGTTTCATATCAAATTAGGGAATACAAGGGCGTAATAATAATTGTAAAATTACAACTAGGTTTCACAATGACTGTCACACATTTATTACGAGGGTTGGAACTTTTAATAGCGGCAACTATTTATTTACAGCTCGTTCAAAAGAGATACGTGTTTCAAAGTTTTACTGACCTTCAAATTATTCACCAGCATTGTATATAACCCGTTGCCAGCGATGTGGAAGTCGTAGAATACTCTTAGCAGTGCCAGTTTTGTTGACAGCTCGAGCGGCGCGGTCTCATTGCCCGACGGATTAGTAGCAGTTCTGAAGCGAATGCCGTGAAGTGTTTCTTTCAGTTTAGAAATAAAGTTGAGCTTACGAGGGCTTAAGTCAGGGGAGTGCAGTAGGTTCGAATCCCGCCTCGGGCATGGATGTGTGTGATGTCCTTAGGTTAGTTAGGTTTAAGTAGTTCTAAGTCTAGGGGACTGATGACCTCAGATGTTAAGTTCCATAGGGCTTAGAGCCATTTGAACCATTTTGCAGTAGGTGGTATAACACTTAGCAGCCCCATCAGTCAAAAAAATCAGTAAGAACTTGCACTGTACGTGCTTGAGCATTGTCCTGCAAAATGATGGTCAGGTCCTGCAGAAAGTGTCATCACTTCTGTCTCTAAGCTGGTCGTAGGTCGTGTTCAAAAAATGAACAGCTATGAATGTTACAAGGAGACAATTAGACACGGTTGTTCAGAAACTTGACGACGAGTATGTCTGCCTTTACGTCCGGATACGGTCCAACATCGGACCACTGTCACATCTGAGTACCACACAAATCCGGATATTGGACGATTCGATCAACCGAAGAAGTGGAGATCCACAATGAGGGCCCTGAGGTGCTAATAAAGCTGTCTCACACGACTACACGGAATCTCCGTGACCCCCACAGTGATCACTCAACACCTGACTGTTCACTCCACTTATATACCCAAGCAGGCCTGGTAACAATACAACACGAACAATACTAACGCACTCCGGTGGTGGCCACTCCACCTGTCACAGACAACTGCAACTTTAATCATTTAGATACCCGCCGACGGTGTCCACTTCTACGAAGTTACATTGACACCCGACCTTGTCTTACGGCATTTCACATTTTTATCTGGCAATGTATGTCACGTGGACTAGATATTCACCACTTATCTTGTAATCGGACACTAACGGGTTCTTTGTCTTTGGTTATGAGCGTTTCTTAAGTTTCACTACATTCTCTCCTTAATTAAAAGGAAAAATTAAAAAAATGATTCCGGTTATGATGAGAGAAGGTCGGATAATGATTCCGGTTATGATGAGAGAAGGTCGGATAATGATTCCGGTTATGATGAGAGAAGGTCGGATAATACAAATTCGAAATCTGTCCAGAAATCAAATTTTCCACAGTGCCAAAATACAATGTGTGATCAAAAGTATCCAGACACCTTGCTGAAAATTACTTACAAATTCGTGGCGCCCTCCATCGGTAATGCTGAAATTCAGTATCGTGTTGGCCCACCCTTAACCTTGATGACAGCTTCCGCTCTCGCAGGCATACGTTCAATCAGGTGCTGGAAGTTTTCTTGGGAATTGGCAGCCCATTCTTCAATGAGTGCTGCACTGAGGAGAGGTATCGATGTCGGTCGGTGAGGCCTGGCACGAGGTAGCGTTCAAAAACATCCCAAAGGCGTTCTGTAGGATTCAGGTCAGGTCTCTGTGCAGGCCAGTCCATTACAGGGATGCTACTGTCATGTAACCACTCTGCCACAGGCCGTGCATTACGAACAGGTGCTCGATCGTTTTGAGAGATGCAGTCGCTATCCCCGAATTGCTCTTCAACGGTGGGAAGCAAGAAAGTGCTTAAAACAACAATGTAGGCCTGTGTTGTGATAGTGCAACGCAAAGCAAAATGGGGTGCAAGCCCCATCCATGAAAAACACGGCCACACCACAACACCACTGCCTCCGAATTTTACTGTTAGCACTACACACGCTGGCAGATGACGTTCACCCAGCATTCGCCATACCCACACCCTGCCATCGGATCGCCACATTGTGTACCGTGATTCGTCACTCCACAAACGTTTTTCCACTGTTAAATCGTCCAATGTTTACGATTCTTACACCAAGCGAGGCGTCGTTTGGCATTTACCGGCGTGATGTGTGACTTATGACCATGAAATCCAAGTTTTCTCATCTCCCGCCTGGCTGTCACAGTACTTGCAGTGGATCCTGCAGCAGTTCGGATTTCCTATGTAATGGCTTGGATAGAGGTTTGCCTATTACACATTACGACCCTCTTCAATTGTCGGCGGTCTCTGTCAGTCATCGGAAACAGTGGACCTAGGGATGTTTAGTAGTGTGGAAATCTTGTGTAGAGACGTACGACGCAAATGACACTTAATCACCTGACCACGTTGTAAGCTCGTGTGTTCCGCGCCCCATTCTGCTCTCTCACGATGTCTAATGACTACTGAGGTCGCTAATATGGAGTACCTGGCAGTAGGTGGCAGGACAATGCACCTAATATGAAAAACTTAAGTTTTTGGGGGGGTGTTCGGATACTTTTCATCACATAGTGTATAACAGCACTGCAGAAGAGTGTCTGCACATGAGAGGTGTAGAAACGTGCAGGCCTGTATCCTGCTATAATTACGATAACGATTTCGAATAGCTTACATTGAAGTTTGTGAGGCTTCCTACAGTAGATTAATATTCTCATACTTATTTAGACTCGATTCTGCGAGATGCAACGTTTGATTCTGATTGTAGATGATCGTCGACAATCCTCTCTCCCTCATTTTTCGAATCCCTCTCATTCAGCAATGACACTCCAGTGGCATTTTCTAGTTCACGTTGTCACTGATCATCTTTTGTATCCCCATGTTTCGATGTAGGGATGGTTACAGTAATGTTATTGGAACTTTACGTCCCAAGATTATGATTTAGTATCAGCCGACAACGAGTAGACTGGAAACGATGCACAGACTTGGACAGATCAAAGATTGGATAGGTAGTCAGCGCAGTACTTTTCGAGGGAGCCAATCTGGGCATTCTCCTTGAAAGAAACGAAAGAAAAACTAAAATGGATGATCGGACAGGGATTTGAACCTCGTTCCTGCCAAATGGGAGACCATTGCTTTAAACTCTGGTCATATCGTTCTGTAGAAACCACTGAGAACAAGAGGCTCGGAATGACCAGTACTGGTGTTACGTTGATTCTCAACGCTCCCTCACACACTGCTCATTGCAGTACACATTGTCTACTAGGACGTGTTTAACTACGATTCCCTGTGCATGACTTTCACAAACTGATCCTATCACAGACTTTTACGTCACAACAGTAGTAAAGTTGGACCCTTGGTGAGACTAGTATATTCTTCTAGTGAATATATTGAAAAGAAACCTAACAACTGCTTTACTATGTGTTCCAGCAAATGTTTTCAGGTGACTGCGTTTGCTTACACAATCTATGAAAATTGACACTACTTTCTCAAATAAACCACACATTTTAGTTCGACACTATGAATGTCAACTTCGTGTTGTAAACGATGGAAAAGGGTTTTGAGCCACTTCAGCATCCTTCTGCTCCGGTAATGGTAAGAGCCTCATGAAGTGTCAACTATTATTTGTCTGGCACCTGATACAGCCTATATTACAATACTGTTCTGACAATGTTTGCTGAAACGCGTACTACAGTAGCATGTCCACACTCGGCAACGAGTGAGGAAAGGATGTTTATTGAACCTCGCGCGGTTAGTGACCTGCATATAGCTTCCAGGGAAGAAACTGAACGGACGAGCAAAATAATATTCGGTACGAGCAAACGCCAAGGAGAAAAGAAATGGACAGACGTAGAGAAGGGGGCGAGTGGAGCAGGAGGTTCGGAGTTTAACGTGCTTTCAACAATGAAATCAGCATAGTTAGGCCACATAGTAGGAGGATGGATGAGGATACGTGTGTGGTGCGCAGCACGCTGGCTCACCCCTGGTATCGGCGGACAAGTGGTGGTGGTGGT
The DNA here is from genome assembly GCF_021461385.2 of Schistocerca piceifrons. Classification (NCBI taxonomy): domain Eukaryota; kingdom Metazoa; phylum Arthropoda; class Insecta; order Orthoptera; family Acrididae; genus Schistocerca; species Schistocerca piceifrons. The sequence goes on along the minus strand of NC_060149.1, from coordinate 507,455,080 downwards.
GATGGTGGTGGTGATGGTGGTGCAGGTAGGCGGCGTGTGGATGCGGCGGCGCCACCCCTGCCTCGTGCTGCTGCGGCGGCGGCTGATGCTGCACTGGCTGCTGGTACGGCGACACAACCTGCGTAAGCACACCCTCCTCACCATAGCATTCTCCATCTGCATAAGCACTATCTCCTCACCAAGCTAAGCAACATTCTACCTTCGCAAGCGGAGCCTACCCACAACTTTGGCAACCACGGCACCTCTACCAGGGTCTCCCCATCTACATAAGAGCTCTCTCATCACCACGGGCCATTGTCACAGTGCAAGTGCAGCTTTGTCATCAAAAGATACACCACCTGTTCGAGCACATCATCCTCATCACGAGACACTCCACTCTGCCCTCCGTCTAGGTTTCTAGTGCCCACATAATGTGCCAGTATTCACTTGGCTGTCCGTTAGCTACTTCTCAATCACACCAGACACAAGCGGCCAAAAGTGGAAAGGAGGAAAAGTGAGGAAAAGGAAAGAGGAGCAATCACTGTAAATGACTGTCAACATTTATTGATAAATCGTAATTGTGCTGTCTCTCTAGAGAAGCAGAGTTACTTGCTTTGAAGGCGTACGCGATCCATAGCTAAAACCACGGAATTTAGGAACGCCTTGAAGTAGGTTCAACAGAGACTGCAGTATCAGAAGCGTAGAATGTAACATAAAACTTATTTTCAAGTGTTTGACAATTGTTCTTAGATACAGGATATTTTCGTCATAGGCAGCACCAAGAATTACCGACATTAATCAGTTAACAAAAGGGGCGACATCTTGCTTTACATGGACGATGAAATCCTACGAACCCTGGTAGACTTTCATTTGTAAAGCTTACAACTACATCAAGAATTGTAGTATCTCGACGGAGATAAATTCTGCCGAAATTTTTACAAAGGTACAGACGGTGTTTAGAAAGTATAGATTGCATGCAACCGGTGGTGGAGTGTTCGTCGCTGTTAGTAGTAGTTTATCCTGTAGTGAAATAGAAGTGGATAGCTCCTGTGAATTATTATGGGTGGAGGTTACACTCAACAACTGAGCTAGGTTAATAATTGGCTCCTTTTACCGACCTCCCGACTCAGTAGCATTAGTGGCAGAACAACTGAGAGAAAATTTGGAATACATTTCACATAAATTTCCTCAGCATGTTATAGTTTTAGGTGGAGATTTCAATTTACCATATATAGACTGGGACACTCAGATGTTTAGGACGGGTGGTAGGGAAAGAGCATCGAGTGACATTATATTGAGTGCACTATCCGAAAATTACCTCGAGCAATTAAACAGAGAACCGACTCGTGGAGATAACATCTTGGACCTACTGATAACAAACAGGCTCGAACTTTTCGACTCTGTATGTACAGAACAGGGAATCAGTGATCATAAGGCCGTTGCAGCATCCCTGAATATGGAACTTAGTAGGAATATAAAACAAGGAAGGAAGGTTTATCTGTTTAGCAAGAGTAATAGAAGGCAGATTTCAGACTACCTAACAGATCAAAACGAAAATTTCTGTTCCGACACTGACAATGTTGAGTGTTTATGCAAAAAGTTCAAGGCAATCGTAAAATGCGTTTTAGCCAGGTACGTGCCGAGTAAAACTGTGAGGGACGGGAAAAACCCGCCGTGGTACAACAACAAAGTTAGGAAACTACTGCGAAAGCAAAGAGAGCTTCACTCTAAGTTTAAACGCAGCCAAAACCTCTCAGACAAACAGAAGCTAAACGATGTCAAAGTTAGCGTAAGGAGGGCTATGCGTGAAGCGTTCAGTGAATTCGAAAGTAAAATTCTATATACCGACTTGACAGAAAATCCTAGGAAGTTCTGGTCTACGTTAAATCAGTAAGTGGCTCGAAACAGCATATCCAGACACTCCGGGATGATGATGGCATTGAAACAGAGGATGACACGCGTAAAACTGAAATACTAAACACCTTTTTCCAAAGCTGTTTCACAGAGAAAGACCGCACTGCAGTTCCTTCTCTAAATCCTCGCACAAACGAAAAAATGGCTGACATCGAAATAAGTGTCCAAGGAATAGAAAAGCAACTGGAATCACTCAATAGAGGAAAGTCCACTGGACCTGACGGGATACCAATTCGATTCTACACAGAGTACGCGAAAGAACTTGCCCCCCTTCTATCAGCCGTGTACCTCAAGTCTCTAGAGGAACGGAAGGTTCCAAATGATTGGAAAAGAGCACAGATAGTCCCAGTCTTCAAGAAGGGTCGTCGAGCAGATGCGCAAAACTATAGACCTATATCTCTGACGTCGATCTGTTGTAGAATTTTAGAACATGTGTTTTGCTCGAGTATCATGTCGTTTTTGGAAACCCAGAATCTACTATGTAGGAATCAACATGGATTCCGGAAACAGCGATCGTGTGAGACCCAACTCGCTTTATTTGTTCATGAGACCCAGAAAATATTAGATACAGGCTCCCAGGTAGATGCTATTTTTCTTGACTTCCAGAAGGCGTTCGATACAGTTCCGCACTGTCGCCTGATAAACAAAGTAAGAGCCTACGGAATATCAGACCAGCTGTGTGGCTGGTTTGAAGAGTTTTTAGCAAACAGAACACAGCATGTTGTTATCAATGAAGAGACGTCTACAGACGTTAAAGTAACCTCTGGCGTGCCACAGGGGAGTGTTATGGGACCATTGCTTTTCACAATATATATAAATGACCTAGTAGATAGTGTCGGAAGTCCCATGTGGCTTTTCGCGGATGATGCTGTAGTATACAGAGAAGTTGCAGCATTAGAAAATTGTAGCGAAATGCAGGAAGATCTGCAGCGGATAGGCACTTGGTGCAGGGAGTGGCAACTGACCCTTAACATAGACAAATGTAATGTATTGCCAATACATAGAAAGAAGGATCCTTTATTATATGATTATATGATAGCGGGACAAACACTGGTAGCAGTTACTTCTGTAAAATATCTGGGAGTATGCGTGCGGAACGATTTGAAGTGGAATGATCATATAAAATTAATTGTTGGTAAGGCGGGTACCAGGTTGAGATTCATTGGGAGAGTCCTTAGAAAATGTAGTCCATCAACAAAGGAGGTGGCTTACAAAACACTCGTTCGACCTATACTTGAGTATTGCTCACCAGTGTGGGATCCGTACCAGATCGGGTTGACGGAGGAGATAGAGAAGATCCAAAGAAGAGCAGCGCGTTTCCTCACAGGCTTATTTGGTAACCGTGATAGCGTTACGGAGATGTTTAACAAACTCAAGTGGCAGACTCTGCAAGAGAGGCGCTCTGCATCGCGGTGTAGCTTGCTCGCCAGGTTTCGAGAGGGTGCGTTTCTGGATGAGGTATCGAATATATTGCTTCCTCCTACTTATACCTCCCGAGGAGATCACGAATGTAAAATTAGAGAGATTAGAGCGCGCACGGAGGCTTTCAGACAGTCGTTCTTCCCGCGAACCATACGCGACTGGAACAGGAAAGGGAGGTAATGACAGTGGTACGTAAAGTGCCCTCCGCCACACACCGTTGGGTGGCTTGCGGAGTATAAATGTAGATGTAGATGTAGACCGCGTTCCAGGGGCTCAGAGCCTTGGTCTGGATGCCTGACGTTAAGAAGTACAGCTGCAGGCTTGTTTAATCTAAAGTGTTCTTCACAGGAGGATTCCACTTCAGTTTCCAGAATGATTAGAGGAAGTCGGTGTAGCCACAGGACCATGGTATGAAGAAACCAGAGTAGTGATGGTTGGATCCCTAAGTCGGGTGGCCGGCCGGGGTGGCCGAGCGGTTCTAGGCGCTACAACCTGGAACCGCGCGACCGCTACGGTCGCGGGTTGGAATCTTGCCACGGGCATGGGTGTGCGTGATGTCTTTAGGTTAGTTAGGTTTGAGTAGTTCTAAGTTCTAGGGCACTGATGACCTCAGAAGTTAAGTCCCATAGTGCTCAGAGCCATTTGAACAATTTTTTTGAGTCGGGTGGCATGAATTTTTATTACTTATGGTGTTCCACATCTTTGCTGTAGGTCACTGGACTGCTGTTAACAGCTGTATGCGTCTACCAGAGATGCAGTCAGTGAGAACTTCTTCATGTCGAGTCACATTAATGTGACCACCTGTCAAAAGCATGAATAACCACCTTTCGCAGCGCGGACGGTTGCTCGACGTGCAGGAAGAGAGTCAATAATGTTCTGGTAGGTACCGTCAGGGATGTCGAACCATGTCAACTCCATTGTCGAGGCCAGTTACGCTAGATGTCTCGGTTGAAGATCCGTGGCGCATGCAGCCCAATAGAGGTGGTCTCACAGATTCTCGATTGAGATTAGATCTGGAGAGTTTGCTGGCCAAGGCGGTACAGTAAACTCATTCTGGTGCTGCATTGTCGTGGTGGTGGACGGCATAGTGCCGAGGAATAACAAACTGCAAGCAAGGCTGAACATGGTCCCCAAGGGTAGATGCTCATTTGTGTTGAACCATTCTGCCTCTCAGAATGACGAGATCATCCACAAAATGCCACCGAAACATTCTCCAGACCATAACGCTCTCTCCTCCGGCCTGGAAACTTGCGACGATTGTTGCAGAGTGTTTGCTTTCAGACGTTTCACACCGTGCATGGCGACGGTCATCAGCCTGATGCCTGTTGCCACTCCAATTGCAGTATGGGCTTGCAAATTCCAACATTCGTCGCCGATTAACAACAGTCAGCACGGGTGCATGAATCAGGCGCCTGTTGTGGTGGCCCATATGCAGCAATGTTTGGTGAACGGTAGTTGAGAACACACTGTTTGTAGCTCCTTGGTTGGTCTGGGCGGTCAGTTGCTCAACAGTTGCAAGTCTGTTCGTCAGTACCCATCTCCACAGCCGTCGTTCACCCTTGTCATCTATGGTCTGTGGTGCACCATGGTTGTTTCGGCGCCCGTTTTGGATAGCTTCATTTTGGAACGCGCTTTATACTTTAATGACGGCGGCAGGCAAACAGCTCACAGACTTAGCCGGTTCGGAAATGGTTGTAGCCTTCGTCCGAAAGTCAATGATCATGCCCTTGTGGACGTCAGATATATCATTCTGTTTCCGCATTATGACAACGACAGCACTGTCTTCCGCGTTCCTCCGACAAGGTTTGTATAACACACACACCCCTCCCCTCCTCCCTGCTAGCGCTCCCACCTGCCGTCTGTGAGTGGTTATTGCACGTTGATGTCGAACATAGGTGGTGGTCACATTAATGTGGCTGGACCGTGTATCTGTCCGCTTTGAGCGGTTCTCGTGGTTAATTTTTTGTATACACTATGACATCCATCGTATGGTCTGTTCAGAGACAGATATAAATTTTAATTCCATGGAATGTGCTCTCTGCATCTTTGAGTGATCATCTGCTGTCTGTTGGACATCACCAATAACGATTCTCCACTTCCTCACAACCACGTTAACAGTGTCACTATCAAATGAACTATATTGTGCAGAACGTGTAAATCGGTTTCTGAGTGTTCCGAATTGCATATTTTGGGCATTGTTGCGTGCTAAATGTTTTGTGATGCAGCCTTATCTTGTTCAGTAAACCTTCTACAATGATTTTCAGGAAATTTGTTCACCAAACTTCTTGACAGTTCTATGTCGTTCTTTTAGGAATAGTTTGTTCAAATATGTTATAGATGTCAGGGAGCCAGAAGTACGCTACCATAAGATGCACGTGGCGTGTGACCCGTACATGACTTCACTGTGCTGCTCGGGATGTAAATCATTTCTAAATCTTGTCGTTGTGAAGGGGGAATGGCTCATCTACTATATGACTCTCATAAACTCTCTCCGATGACTTGGTGTAACAGCGCTGTTATGATACTGTCAGAAGGACTGATAGCAACAGTGACACATGCTACTGTAGATAGCTCTTCTCGTTACGCCCTTTAATCGGGGATATCGATTTTAAACCACAGACAGCAGAATTGCAAGGAAGAGTAGTGTTTATGCAAGAGCATGATCTATATCAGCAGCCTTTCTTCCACAAGTCTTGTTTCAGCATACCAAATTAAGTACATATTCAGTGAAGGGAAAAAGGAGAAACTCCTAGAATCGAAGATCTGGAATAGTTATCCTTACTCCACGTTCGATCTTAATGTAGCATTCCTCTACGTTTGATGTTAATGTAATGCTAACATTAAGACACTTATTGGCCTCTCCTGAAATAAAATAGCTTAACTCTAGTACGACCAACGATCTAGTAAATTAATTTACTTAAGGGTAGTTTAAATCGGATATAGTTCATGTTGGGCAAAGTTATAGGACAAGTGATCTGCTATGGCTTGCTACACTCCTATCTCGAATGATGCAATTGAGCTCTTGCGAATGCAGATGCAATAACGAGAGATTGTGAAACCAGGTGCCGACACGTTATCTACTCCATTCGAATAGCACCAACAGCACTGCGAGCTTAACGTTAGTATCTTATGCTCAAACTCCATGAAATACTTCTATCACTATCAGTATAGTAACAGGCTACATCTTGGTCGTTAACTGTCTCCTTGAAGTGGTTTAGCGACCTCTGTCCCGCAGATTGGTAGCAATTAACAACGCATCAGAGATGTTTCGACGATAGAAACAGTACCCAGTTATCGATGGCTTCCGTAGATACAAGGGCCCCATTTGATTGCTTCTGTCAGCAAAACATGTATATGATTTGATACCACCAACCTGGGACCCTTGTCTCAGGATAATACCCAGTCAGTGACTCGAAATGGCGAGGATCTTGTGTGATACTGCTCGAGAGACTGAAAACAGAGGTTTTTCACAAACTTTTCTGTGGTTATGTAAACGCTCAGTCTACTACAGTATATTTATCTCCATAGTGAGCAGAATTCCGATGCTGTTTTTACTAAGGATTTTTCTGGCGCTTATCTAACAAACGAAGCAATAGCTGAAATGTGAGTTACTGCAGCTCGGAGATACGCACAGAAGATTCCTTACAAGAGAAAACAGAGTGTTTTAGATCCCCGTCCATCATGATGAATGTGCTGTAGGAAAAAATGTGGCAGAGTGTGAAACACATCTTAAAATCAGCTAGTCTAATAACACGCGTGGCGAAATTTGGCTAGAAGTAGACAATGACAGCAGTGAGATAGTTGGGACTCACCTACCTAAGTGCTTACTGAAAATGGACGGGAGGTGGGTTATTCGTAACATTAAGCGACACACTTAAATTCACACAGGTTGGACGGAGTCAGCATGTGAAATATTTAAACCAAGATTTAACATCTACATGTACTGTATCTGTCTGGTACTACATAATATAAGGGGTGATCAAAATGTTCCCGTTCGAAGGCTGTACAGTTCAGAATCAATATGCCAGTCAGGCAAAATCACAGAGAGCATTGAGGCAATTGCCCCGCCTTCGCACCGGCTTGAAGATATTCGCTTGGTAAAACACCGTGTCCTGCTGCGTGATGAACTCCGTTGTAAACAAATTTACCCGTAACAGATACTTCTGATAAATCGCAACACTAAACTGTGTGTATGTTAATTGGCGGCAAACAATCCTGGCTTTTTTAATGGCATTCGTATAGAGACTGCGAACAGCGATTGTGAATTAGCTGTAGCAACAAGCTCACTAAGATGCAAGGAACGACATAAACAAGCAGAAACTTCACCATGCTCAGTAAATTTTATGAGCAGTAGACTGCCTCACTTCTCAGACAAGAATAAGAGTTCCTCGATTGAGACAATTAACATGTAGAGGTCTCTGGACCAATTTCTAGCGAATAGCAGCTGAACGTCTACAAAAATATGTACTTAGCAGAATACTTAAAGGTAGCAGAGATTTCTTCTACTATACAAACCATACCGGAAAGTTTCATAAGAAACAGCGCTGCTGCGCAATACGTGCAAAACGAATCATTGAAGTGTAGATAGGCTCGAATCGTAATTGCCTATCAGACAATGAATGCACAAAACTTTCCATAACTACAGTAGTAAAATTCTATCGTAGGACCACTCAAAAATCACCCTTGTGCTCGCTTGTTAAAAATATCAAAGACGAGAAAATAAGTTGTTTTCTGAATGAACTAGTGCTCCCTCTAAATGATTTAGCTTTTGTTAATGTGTTAACAGTTATTCTCATTTATGTGACTCCAGATGCTCCTCTGTCTTGTCGGTACTGTTACTTCATAAATTCGGAGCTCCGTCAGTTTCCAGTGACCTCGTCGACGCCTGGACGTTAAACCTTAATCTTGTTATGTCCATGTCTAGTACCTTGGCCTGTTATGAGTGCAGTTTACTGCCTGGCTGTACAGCTGAAAGGCGGGAAGAAAGAGAAAGAGAGAGACGGAGAGAGGAGGGGTGAGGGAGGAAGGACAGAGAGAGATAGAGACAGAGAAAGAAAGAAAGAGCAGCTGTCCTCCGCGCACCGCATGGAAGAGGCGGATGGAGACATTCCTGGAAATATAATGAGGGTCAACAGGTCAGACTGTGCTTCATTTCGTAAATAAATGGGTGAAATTTAATTTGGTTACATGCGGTTGGTATCGCTAGGCGAAACGTTTCGGCCGGCGACCACTTTTGACTAACTGCACTCGTTGCCCTTGGATCGAGCGCCAGAATCTTTGGCAAGCAACACGTATTACACTTCAACAATACTCGTGTTGATCGTCGTGAACGCTGTCTCTGGCTATGATTTAGAATGAAAGACCGACAACAGAGAAAATTTTACCCTAGGGTCTCGCCAACGGCTCAAAACGAATCGCTCCTACGAATTAACCAAGCAGCCTCATTAGTAGTCTCGTTGCACGTCCTTGTGTGACGCCTCTAGTGTCCGTTGCTAGCCATTTAGAATCCTGGCAATGGAAAAATTTACACTACAAGCATTTGTCTCACAATGGGATATAATATAATGGCGTGAACTTCCTGATCACCAAAAAATTTATCAATGTCTTGAGGTACATTTCAAACCACTCCACGTTGTTTCATGTACTGGGGGCATGCAATAGCGTTGAGGTGACCCATTCCTCGGATGGGACCAGGAGTTCCACCATTACCTTTTCTTTTATTATCATCAACAACATTACATTCTGCGGAGGATCATCACAGTCACGTGTAAGAAAAGTTATGTTTAGGACGCTACCCTCACATTTCAATCGAATACGCTCCCAAATTTTGTAAAAGAATTTCTAATATATGCTTTATAGCTCGTCGGATACTAGCCTCAAGCAGTCCCCACAACACAACCAACTAAGGCTGCTTGCCATGTAGGGCCATGAATACGATCCAAGTCCGCCGATCTACAATCGCCACTATGCTGGAAGCGATTACCGTTGTTCAGAGTCTTATTTGTACTCATTGTTACCCGCTCATCTACGGTCACTGTTACTTTCACATGCCTCGTACCCATGTACGGATTTTATCCCAAATTTTACAGGGTGTTTTACGTACGATCCCACCGATCCTCACAACGTGTCTGGCATTCCGCAGGAACCAAAACCCTCGTAGACAGGCCGTTGCTCGGACTTCATGCCAGGTAGTGTATGTGTTAGCCGAGGAGGAGGAGGAGGAAGAGAAGGAGGAGAAGGAGTAGGAGTAGGAAGAGGAAGAGGAATAAGAAGAAGAAGAAGGAAAATAGTAGTAGTAGTAATAGTAGTAGTAGTAGTAGTAGTAGTAGTAGTAGTACCAAAAAAGAAAAAAAAGCCCGAATGTGTTAGTTCGTTACAGGTGACATAATTCCTATACAGTATTATGATAGGATACTTCGTATAAAGAAAAACAACTACCCAGCTGCTCGACAGACGATGGCTTGTCCAAGAGGGGTTTAAACGTGGCTGCTCCCAGCTGCCTTTGCGTAAGTAATTTTATTCGTGTGTCACGCGGAAATGTTCTGGAACACAGGCAATGATCGAATGGGCAACGGTAATGCAGCACTCGGTCAACTCGTGGAAGTTTCTTGAGGACTGGGTCCAGTGCATTGACAAGCAAAACTCTGACGATTCGGGAGCGACAACTTTTGCTGCTGAGGGATGCCGAGCAGGCAGAGGCATCGACCGGTGACGGTCGATGTCTGTTTCCTGGTGCGCTGTTCTTGGCTCCAAGCTCTGTTACAGTCCCAAGACTGCTTATTTCTTACTTGGGTCGTGTTTTTAAAATAAGACGCAGCAGGGTTGGGTTGGGTTGTTAGGGGGGAAGAGACCAAATAGCGAGGTCATCGGTCTCATCGGACTAGGAAAGGGCGAGGAAGGAAGTCGGCCGTGCCCTTTCAAAGGAACCATCCCGGCATATGCCTGGAGGGATTTAGGAAAATCACGGAAAGCCTAAATCAGGATGGCCGGACGCGGGATTGAACCGTCGTCCTTCCGAATGCGAGTCTACTGTGGTAACCACAGCGCCACCTCGTTTGGTGACGCAGCTGGGTCTCTAGGCTTCACTTTAGTTGGTGTCATGGAGCAGTCAACACGTAGTGACCGTGTTGGTCACACAAGACCTTGTGGACATCCGGCACCCGCCGTCAGCACAGCACGATCAGATTTGGGCCTACAAGCTACGTAATGAGCCATCATGCGCCATTGTTGTTCCTCATTGCTAGCATTTCTCTCTCTCGCTCATCTCTACCTTATAGGAGATTCACTGCTTACATTTTTGTAACCTTTAATTGATCTGATGCTTGATAACACGTGAATTTCTCATTAAACACTAGTGTAATCTTTCCTCCCGATTTCAGAGCTTAATATTCGTTTTCAGTTGCTTTGTAAATCTTAAATGCAGAATGTATCACAGGGAAGGAGTCTAATTTGGAATCTTCCCTGCTCTTGAGGTACTCTCATTTCACCCACATAATCATCATTAACTTCGGTTACTCAACGTTTGTAATCAAACAGTAATGAAGAAGTACTTGTATCTGCGATCTATCTTCTCCTGCCGCAGCTGCATCCATATTCAGCAGAGAACATCGGGTGACACTCAACCATCCCTGACATCCAGTTACAATTACCGTCAAAAGTGGGTCTCCACCTCGGCCCTTGTTATAAGACTGTCAGGTTAGGCACTATTTTCTATTGTCACCATATATGGCCATGTCTACGAAAAGCTATGACTGTCTTACCAGCGTGTTCTGGGGTAATTCTCCGTACCTGTTATGTAGCTATTACTTGTCTGGTCATATTCGTCAACTGCCTCCCAGGAATGTGCCCTGCTGGCCGGGGTGGCCGAGAGGTTCTAGGCGCTACAGTCTGGAACCGCGCGACCGCTACGGTTGCAGGTTCGAATCCTGCCTCGGGCATGGATGTGTGTGATGTCCTTAGGTTAGTTAGGTTTAAGTAGTTCTAAGTTCTAGGGGACTGATGACCTTAGAAGTTAAGTCTCATAGTGCTCAGAGCCATTTGAATGTGCCCCTACACCCCTCGCATCCTTCTTCAAACCAAGACGACTTGCTGTCGCCGACATATTGGTGACCAGCCACAACTACAGTTTACAAGGCGTTGCCCTAAAATTAACCTGACCCAAAATTATTTCTGTAGAGAAGGGATAATGTTAAGTGATTTCTGTCATATTCTCGCCTCTTCATTATAATACGTATCCTTTATAACATACACGTAGTCTCACATTCTCTGATAAAAGATTGTAGTATATTGTTCTCACACCCATCAGAAGCTATGTTTTGGTGGGAAAAGATCGATACAGCAATTAGTGTTGCAGTAATTGCACTTCATACGCCTGATTTTCATATCATGCAGAAGCTCTTGCTGTAGCTCTTGATGAGTTCTGCGCGTTCATCTGGCTCCATAAATGCAGCTACCACAGACTGAAGTAGCCCGTTGCAGTATTGACGTCAAAAAACAGTATCTAAGTTGTTTTTTAGAGAGATTGTTTTGTAAGGCTTCAGTTGGAGTTTGCTGTGCCCACACAAGTTGCTACTAATGTACCAGCATCAGATGTTAAAATTCGCAACGATTTCTCGAACTTATTTCGGATGCCACATTGAACAGCGATACGCCACATCCCACACAGCACGATTTGCTGGGGTCTTCGACAGTCAGACGTCTCCAACCACCTAGATACATTTTCTGCTTGGAACCTCATTGTCTAGAGTAGAAATCGCTTCAGTGACGAGACCCGCTTTGAACTGAGCCTGGCCGGCCGAAGTGGCCGAGTGGTTCTAGGCGCTTCAGTCTGGAACCGCGCGACCGCTATGGTCGCAGGTTCGAATCCTGCCCGGACGTGGATGTATGTGATGTCCTTAGGTTAGTTAGGTTTAAGTAGTTCTAAGCTCTAGGGGACTGATGACCTCAGATGTTAAGTCCCATAGTGCTTAGAGCCATTTTTTGAACTGAGCCCCGATGACCGGCGAAGATGTATCTGGAGACGCCGCGGACAGCTGTGGGATACCAACCTGACTATCACCCTCCATATGGCCCGACAATCAGGACTTATGGTCATTTCTTTTCATACCATGACTCCTTTTGTAGTTATCCAAGGGCATCCTTACGGCACAGCGGTACGATAACGATATTCTACGCCCCAATTTTAGCCCGTCATGGCAAGCAGTCCTGGGCTTACATTTCAGCAAGATAATGCTCCCCCACACACGGCCAGAGTTTCTGCTGTTTGTCTTCGCGCAAAGTCGTCGGATCTCTCTCCAACTGAGAACGTTTGGAGCATTATGGGCATAGTCCACCAAGTAGCTCACTTCGATATCTCTCTGGAGGACACATGGTGTAGAGCCAGAGTCCAGTGGGATATTGAGTGGCATTCTGTGGTGTTCAGCGATGAAACTCGCTTCATTCTGTAGCATTCACATCGACGCCAACATGTCTGCTGACGACCTGATGAAAGATCAGAGGAACTTGCGATTCTCGAAACCTATTCCTTTCCAATTCCTAATATCATGGCGTGGGGAGCTACTGAATATGACAACATGATTGATTATGTCACTGTTGGAGAAAGGCTAAACGCTTGCCACTATGTGGCAAGAATGATAAACCCTGTTGTTATACTCTTCATTACCAACGTGCCAAATGTCATAGGCCGACAGGATACTGCAACATCCCAGACTACAGTTCAGACCACAAACACCTTCAGGATTCTACGGTTCGTTGACTGACTTGACCGAGTCCCCGATTTATCGCCCATAGATCATGTAGGGATACAGTAGGAAGGCATATACTTTCATTTCAGCCTATAACCAGAAATAGCCATGAGTTGATACAGCGCGTGCCCCAGGACTGGTAAGAAATAACTCCAATATGACATTCGGAGGCTTCACACATCCACGCCATAACAAATGCAAGTGTATATTTGTGTCCATCTGGATCTCATCTCATAGTTATGTTGAGGATGGACACCATTTCCAGATGGTATGCAAGTTTAATCATTCAGTACTCGTTATACAGGCTGTATTGGGAATAAGTGCAGGTATTTCGGTTGTTGATTGAGGACAGTTTACTGAACAACATTACGTCATTATTTACGTCATTTGCTGACGAATAATTATAGCTATTACAATTCGCATGTTTTTAGACTGGGTAGTACCTCCAAGTACATGTGGCTCACGGAAGCCATTAATTCTTATTTTCCCCTGTGCAATATTCCAGGAGTTGAAGTGTAGACATGAGGATGCAAAACGGTGAGTCTATTCTGCCAGGCAGTATTCACATCGCAGTCCAGGTACGGCTGTGCAGAAAACGTCACTTCGTAAGGCTTGTGACGTGTTTGTGTCAAGACTGTGTGTATATATTAAGGTGCCACATATAAAAATATCTCCACTTATACCAGTTACACCCTGTATGTTATAAACATCTCCACAAAGTTTCATAAATATCGAACTAATCCCGTCGGTGAATTTGTTATATATTGATAAAAAAATTCCTTAACTGTGCTTAGAGAGTATTAAGTTGTACAGGAAGTTACCTGTGGTCCCGGCGCGGGCGGCGGCTGCGGGGCGCCGTGGTGGTAGTAGGCTGCGGCCGCCATGCGCGAAGCGGCGTGAGCCTCCAGCGCGAGGCCGTACTGCAGCTTGCTCTGCACCATGTAGTAGTGGTACAGCCAGCCGTTCGCGCGCATCACCGCCGCCTCACGGTCGCTGCAACATCACAACACTTCCTGCTCTCTCATTCCACCAAAGTCACCCATTAAAAACTTCTTTCACAGTTGCTAAGTAGCAACATTTCCACATCTGTCGCTGAGTACTACACACACTGACAACGAACCTTGAGCACCTACATGTAGAGGAGCAAGTGAAATTAAAAATCGCGCGTAGCCGGTAATGCGCATTTATTTCAAAGAAGGGAACACGTCAACATTATTCAGAAGTGTGTCAAACGAGCATTGTCCTATTGCATGGTGGTAGTAGGATACTGCCTCATAAGAGATAACATATGAGGACGCGAGATGTCTACGACATACCGCTGTACCGATAGAGTTCCTTGAATGGCTAGCTGTGATATGGACCACAAAACATGACATCAGCGTGTCTCTCCTAAACGTTGACAAAATGGGTCCTCTGTCCTCGACGCCACCTGTCTAACGAACAATGATCATAGTATTTAGCACAGAGCCGATATTTATCGGTGAAAATGATGAGACTTAACTCGCTAACAGTCCATACCTTTCAGCCAATGCATTTGTCAGACATTTCCCTCTCTTTTACGGAGAGGGATGTACGGAGCGGAGAAAGTGAGCCCCGCCCACACAGACTATCGTGTGAGAGGGGTGTTAGAGCGTGAACAAACTCCACCTATCTCACGCAGAGTTGAAAGTGCATTTGTGCTGTTTTCGTATTTATCATTGATACGAAAGTAGAAGTGAAACCGTGTAATAATGAATGCCTCATTGACATGTTCATTTTCAGTAAAGGTACTTACCTCAAATGAGACTTGGCTGTTTATTCAATTTTGCACCTGTGTTTACCCTGACCAGATAAGGAGCTTCATGTCCTCTCTTACATCAAATCAGACGCCCTATATTACCTCGAGCAATTAAACAGAGAACCGACTCGTGGAGATAACATCTTGGACCTACTGATAACAAACAGGCCCGAACTTTTCGACTCTGTATGTACAGAACAGGGAATCAGTGATCATAAGGCCGTTGCAGCATCCCTGAATATGGAAGTTAATAGGAATATGAAAAAAGGGAGGAAGGTTTATCTGTTTAGCAAGAGTAATAGAAGGCAGATTTCAGACTACCTAACAGATCAAAACGAAAATTTCTGTTCCGACACTGACAATGTTGAGTGTTTATGCAAAAAGTTCAAGGCAATCGTAAAATGCGTTTTAGACAGGTACGTGCCGAGTAAAACTGTGAGGGACGGGAAAAACCCGCCGTGGTACAACAACAAAGTTAGGAAACTACTGCGAAAGCAAAGAGAGCTCCACTCCAAGTTTAAACGCAGCCAAAACCTCTCAGACAAACAGAAGCTCAACGATGTCAAAGTTAGCGTAAGGAGGGCTATGCGTGAAGCGTTCATTGAATTCGAAAGTAAAATTCTATGTACCGACTTGACAGAAAATCCTAGGAAGTTCTGGTCTTACGTTAAATCAGTAAGTGGCTCGAAACAGCATATCCAGACACTACGGGATGATGATGGCATTGAAACAGAGGATGACACGCGTAAAGCCGAAATACTAAACACCTTTTTCCAAAGCTGTTTCACAGAGGAAGACCGCACTGCAGTTCCTTCTCTAAATCCTCGCACAAACGAAAAAATGGCTGACATCGAAATAAGTGTCCAAGGAATAGAAAAGCAACTGGAATCACTCAATAGAGGAAAGTCCACTGGACCTGACGGGATACCAATTCGATTCTACACAGAGTACGCGAAAGAACTTGCCCCCCTTCTAACAGCCGTGTACCGCAGGTCTCTAGAGGAACGGAGGGTTCCAAATGATTGGAAAAGAGCACAGATAGTCCCAGTCTTCAAGAAGGGTCGTCGAGCAGATGCGCAAAACTATAGACCTATATCTCTGACGTCGATCTGTTGTAGAATTTTAGAACATGTTTTTTGCTCGCGTATCATGTCATTTCTGGAAACCCAGAATCTACTATGTAGGAATCAACATGGATTCCGGAAACAGCGATCGTGTGAGACCCAACTCGCTTTATTTGTTCATGAAACCTAGAAAATATTAGATACAGGCTCCCAGGTACATGCTATTTTTCTTGACTTCCGGAAGGCGTTCGATACAGTTCCGCACTGTCGCCTGATAAACAAAGTAAGAGCCTACGGAATATCAGACCAGCTGTGTGGCTGGATTGAAGAGTTTTTAGCAAACAGAACACAGCATGTTGTTATCAATGGAGAGACGTCTACAGACGTTAAAGTAAACTCTGGCGTGCCACAGGGGAGTGTTATGGGACCATTACTTTTCACAATATATATAAATGACCTAGTAGATAGTGTCGGAAGTTCCATGCGTCTTTTCGCGGATGATGCTGTAGTATACAGAGAAGTTGCAGCATTAGAAAATTGTAGCGAAATGCAGGAAGATCTGCAGCGGATAGTCACTTGGTGCAGGGAGTGGCAACTGACCCTTAGTATAGACAAATGTAATATATTGCGAATACATAGAAAGAAGTATCCTTTATTGTATGATTATATGATAGCGGAACAAACACTGGTAGCAGTTACTTCTGTAAAATATCTGGGAGTATGCGTGCGGAACGATTTGAAGTGGAATGATCATATAAAATTAATTGTTGGTAAGGCGGGTACCAGGTTGAGATTCATTGGGAGAGTGCTTAGAAAATGTAGTCCATCAACAAAGGAGGTGGCTTACAAAACACTCGTTCGACCTATGCTTGAGTATTGCTCATCAGTGTGGGATCCGTACCAGATCGGTCTGACGGAGGAGATAGAGAAGATCCAAAGAAGAGCAGGGCGTTTCGTCACAGGGTTATTTGGTAACCGTGATAGCGTTACGGAGATGTTTAATAAACTCAAGTGGCAGACTCTGCAAGAGAGGCGCTCTGCATCGCGGTGTAGCTTGCTCGCCAGGTTTCGAGAGGGTGCGTTTCTGGATGAGGTATCGAATATATTGCTTCCCCCTACTTATACCTCCCGAGGAGATCACGAATGTAAAATTAGAGAGATTAGAGCGCGCACGGAGGCTTTCTGACAGTCGTTCTTCTCGCGAACCATACGCGACTGGAACAGGAAAGGGAGGTAATGACAGTGTCACGTAAAGTGCCCTCCGCCACACACCGTTGGGTGGCTTGCGGAGTATCGATGTAGATGTAGATGTAGATTTTACAATGTAAACATACTTATTGATTTGTGATAATGAAATGTAGCAGCAATGGTAAATATTGCAATAACTACCTTGATTTCAACTTCAAAATATAGACAGAAACAAGAAGAACAGAAGAAAACGAAAGGGGAAAACGGAAATAAAATGTTACTAAGACTTCGGGTAACAATAGTGAGACTGGAGATCATGCTGTTCATGAACGCTGCATGAAAATGGAAGATATACCCTTTTAAGAAATAATGTTTTACACTGAAGGACAATACAACGATGAGAAGAACACCACGAATCAAAAATTAGGAAAGGGAAATACAAGATTCGTCAGAAAAGTTCAGTGAAGGATCTCAGAAAATAAAGGAAACAAGAGTTCCGAACAAAATACCTGCCCATCAAAGTACTCACCATTTGCTACAATACACTTCTTTAGACGTTAGTTCAGCTGCTTGAATCTTTCAGCAGACATTTCTTGTGGAATCGTTCGAAGCACTGTGGTCACGCATTGTTGGATACCGGCATCATTACAGGAGCTGAGACCTGCTACTACCAGGACGATCCGGAGACCAAGTTACAGCCAATGACACTGTGTTCATCGTTTTCTCGCCTCCCAAAACACTCATCTGACAAAATCCAAGATTAAGACGATGCTGACTGTCTTTTTCGACAGCAAAGACGTGATCCATCACGAATTTCTGTCCGAAGGAAGTGACTAAAGCCACCCCATTGTCTGTCGCTTGGTCTCTGGATCGTTTCTGTAGCACTAGATCTCATCCCCTGTAATGGTGCGGATATCCAAAAAGTATGAGCACAGTGCTGCAAGCGATTCCACAATTAGCTTTTACGGACAGTTTCCAACAGTTTTACAGCCGACGTCAGAAGTGTGTTGTAGCTAGTAGTGGTTACTTCATAGGACAATAAAGGTATTATGTTGGTAACGCTTCTTTGCTTAACTTTCCGAGACCATTCACCGAACGCATGAGACACACTTTGTATTATAGACAAATACAGCCTAATAATCCTAACTTCTGGTTCCACTTAATTAATCGAAATTTTTTATGAGTTCCATAATTCGGACCTGATTTAATCACGCATCATTTTCCAACGAATACACATACGAAATATCGGTTACTGTAAACAGATAAAACATAAGGTCTGCTGTGTTCAACCTGTGAACGTTCTTCTGACCTGAGTGCAGGAAGAGTGCAACTTTTCGTTCGCCGCGACGTTACGAGGAGGAGGATGGCAGTCCATTGCCCCGACTGCCTTTTACTCCCGGCACTCAATTTCATAACAGGGCGAGTTGACCGGGGCTTCCAGGGCCCCTAGTGAAGCGCTTTACCCGCTTGTCCAAGCGTACTTTCCCATATGGTTTGCATGTAAATCGGCGAACGGAATTTATAGAGCATTTAATCATATATAATCAACATTAGCCAATGATATGGCAGGCATTTATCCAATTCCATAAAACCTGCTGGATTGTGATAGATACTGCGCGTACATGTGCGACAGTCTGTATCAAGAACACTACTGGACAAGCTTGAAGCAATGTCGACCACAAAACAATCCTAATCTTAAAAGAAAGAAAGTTTTCCATCATCAATTCTTGTCGTTGCATGGTAATGAATTAGATATATTCCATTTATGTTCACGTCGTTTATTGATGCTCCATTACACATGTTGACAAATAATTTCAAAATATGATTGTTACTTGCCAAGCAATGAATAGAGAGAAAGTGGTCAGGAAGTCAAAAGCCGAGTCACTATTGAGAATAGCCGACGTTAATTAACAGCTCGGTCACTTTTATTGCAGAACTGATGTCAAGTTCAGTTCATAATTACCTCTAACATTCACAATTAAGTATTTGGCAGAGGGTTCGTCGAACCACCTTCAAACTATTTCTCTACCGTCCCACTCTCGAACAATGAGCAGGAAAAATCAATACCTAAATCACTCCTTGCGAGCTCAGATGATGATGATGATAATTTCTCCCTATTTAGGTAGGGGTCAACAAAATATTTTCACAGTCTGAGGAGAAAGATGGTGATTGAAATTTCATAACAAGGGCCTGCCGCAATGAAAATGCCTTAGTTTTAATGATTGCCACCCCACTTCGCATATCATATCCGTGACACTCTCTCCCCGTCTTTGAACTTCTTCGATGTCCTCCGTCAATCCTATCTGATACGTATCCCAAGCCGCACAACAATACACCGGAAGAGGGTGCACAAACGCTGGGTAAACAGTCTCTACAGCAAACCTGTTGCATTTTCTAAGTACTCTGACAATAACTCTAAGTCTTTGGTTTGCTTTCCCCTCAATATTATCAATGTGATCGTCACATTTTAAGTTATTCGTAATTGTAATCACTAAGTATTTGGTTGAATTTACAGCCTTTAGATTTGAATGATTTACAGTGTAACTAAAATTAAGCGGATTCCTTTTAATACTCAAGTGGATGACTTCATACCCTTCATTATTTGGTCAATTGCCACTTTTCGCACCATACAGTAATCTTGTCTAAATAATTTTGCAATTGGATTTGATGTTCTGATGACTCCACAAGACAGAAAATGACAGGATCCTCTGCAGACAATCTAAGGGGGCTTCTCAGGTTATCCCCTAAATCGTTTATGTAGATGAGGAAGATCGGAGGGCCTGTAACACTTCCTTGCCTTGTGGAACGGCAGTTATTACTTCTGTTTTACTCGACTACTTTCCGTCAATTACTATGAACTGAGACTTTTCTGACAGGGAGTGACGAATATAGTCGTTCAACTGAGATGATACTCCATAGACACGCAGGTTGATTTGATGTCACTTGTGAGGAAATCTAAAAATAGGAAATCTATTCCACATTCCCTGTCGATAGCACATATTTCTTCGCGTGAATAAAGAGCTAATTGTGATTTACAACAACGATATTTTCTGAATCCGAGTTGACTATTTGTCAATAAATACTTTCCTTCGAGATAATTCATAATGTTTGAACACAATACGTTCCAAAATCCCTCTACAAATCGACGTTAGTGGCAGGGGTTTGTAAATCAGTGGATTACTCCTATTTCTTTTCCCGTGAATAATGGCTTCATCACAAGGTTCCTTTTGCTTGATAAATGACATTTGTTTACGTCACGGAATTTCCATTTTTCCCAGGATAGAGTGCGATTTTGTCGCTTGTGACTTAGGCTCACCATTATTGAAAAACACTTGGCCACGTTCTAGTACGAGCGGCCCAGGGCCATATCGGCGGATCTCTTTGGCAACGGGGAGAGTCCGTTACAGTTAGCTAGCCATTCCCGAGACGCTGCATCATGATTCACGCTGTGGGTCGAGGCGCAAAGTTGATTGACTGGTCCCATAAATACTGGCGAGCCCTCCTCCACATCCCTCGCTGAGTCCCTTCCCTTCTCTTTTTAACCATTCTCGGTCCACTGGGTAACGTCTAACAGTCGCTGTTTTCTTTCCCGCTTTCCGAGGATCAGCAGAAAGGTCGAGATGTTCCTCCAGGCGACTGGTGGCCTTCACTAGCGAGCTAGACGGATGTATTATTTCACTTCATACTCTCATGAAACGTAGTTCTCTATTTTCATTTGCTTGCATTCGACGGGCCACCAACAGAAAGACAAGAGATATTCTACCGAACGTTAGAGCGCGTCATCTTAAGCATCGCATCATTTCTCAGTAGAATTTTATTTTTCTCTTTATCTAACGGGTTCGTCTCGTCAGCAGTGCAGTAAGCATATCTGCCTGTTCACGTGCAGGAGCCTGGTTTGATTCCCGGGTGTTCTCAGCCTTGTGGGGACACCGACCATCTACTTGAAGGAGAAGTGATGGCTGTGGTTTGTGAGAGAGGTGAGTTGACCACCTGATCCTCCAGACTGACTTTCAGTGGCGCCATACGAAGATGACGACGCAATAGACGATTGGCATCACATGGTCATCTGGGCCTGATCGCAGAGCTTAATTTTAATTCTGGTGAAAGCTTTAGTTATAAACTTGTTCTTTGTTCGCAGATTCCTTTAAATCACCCCTTTCCCTTACATTCCCAATAAGATCCATGCGTGATACTGACGAAATCTGGTTTCCTGTGTCCCGTTAATACTAGCTGCCTTTACGTCGTTTGCGTTTCTGTCATGACATTATGGTACCTTGTGGGTGATCTTCACTTATACCCTTTCACTCAACAACCACATGCTCTCTCTTACACTGAGTAAATGCGAAGCGAGCCGGCCGGAGTGGCCGAGCGGTTAAAGGCGCTACAGTCTGGAACCGCACGACCGCTATGGTCGCAGGTTTGAATCCTGCCTCGGGCATGGATGTGTGTGATGTCCTTAGGTTAGTTAGGTTTAAGTAGTTCTAAGTTCTAGGGGACTTATGACCACAGCAGTTGAGTCCCATAGTGCTCAGAGTCATTTGAACCATTTGAAATGCGATGCGGAGCAACAATCGTCACTATACCGTATTCGTGCAGTTTTTCTTCTTCGTGAGATTATGAACAAAGCTGTTTTCCATCATTTTGACAGATTTTTTGGCAGAGTGATTCTTTTTTGAAATACGATTATCAAATTACGTATATAATATTAAAATGTTGCAAAACGTTGCGAAAGTGTATGTGTTCAGACGGGAAAAGATATTTGTTCAGAGCACTATTCGTCATTTTGTAATCTGGTAAAAACTGAATGAGGGAGTTACTACTTTTTATCAGTGTCAATTGGTGCGATGTTAGATTTCTTTGCTATCGGAAAAATCATTAATTACTAGCCGAGTACCCGGGTACTCATTTCTTCCAATCTTCTATTTGTCTGTCCTCCTCTCACTCTCTAACCGTCTCTTCCCCCCTCTCTCTGTCCACCCCCTCTTTCCTTCCTCTGTCCCTCTGCTCCCTTCCTCCCCGTTCATCTCCCCTCCGCCCTCTAAGCCCACCCTCTCCTCCCCCATCTCTCTATCCATCCCCTCCTCCCACCTATCTCTGTCCATTTCCTTCTTCTCCTCTCTCTCTATTCATCTCTAACTGCCGGCCGCGGTGGCCGTGCGGCTCTAGGCGCTTCAGTCCGGAACCGCGTGACTGCTACGGTCGCAGGTTCGAATCCTGCCTCGGGCATGGTTGTGTGTGATGTCCTTAGGTTAGTTAGGTTTAAGTAGTTCTAAGTTCTAGGGGACTGATGACCTCAGATGTTAAGTCCCATAGTGCTCAGAGCCATTTGAACCATTTTTTTGAACCATCTCTAACTCTTTCCTTTCTCTGGCCATTTACCCTCTCTCTGTCCATCTCCTCCATGCACCTCTTTGTACATCCCCCACCCCTTCACTCACTTCGTTATCATCCCTACCCCAAAGTAGTGCGTATACCATGTTAAGCTGAAATCGATGGGGGGTTTAGGAGGAGCTTTTTACCCTTGGCTTTTCCCGCGTACGCACACTCACATATATTTCACAAATATTTAATATATTTCACAGATATTTGTATACATAGTTAACCTACATCTCTAGCGAATTTCTCATTGCAGTTTCATTTTCACGCATCTCACTGTTTATGACGTCATATCTCGTGACATATGTGTGGTACAATGATACAAACTTGCTATTACATTCAGTGGTATATGTGAATACCGTCTGCAAAGTACACTGCGAATCCAGTTATTATTAAAGAAGAAATACTTTAAAACATGATGCATGAAGCGACAGTTTAACTGCATGAGCACTGAAAATGTAGTAAGCGATAGATTTTTTACACTTGACAATTTTGTGGGGGTTGCCAGCGCGAAAAAAATTTCATAAGGGTTTGAAATTATGCATAAAGTTCGTTACAACCAATTATGTTCTCTCATTCTCAAACACCCCTTGCGGTCTCTGGGTATTTGCGCGTCGTGGGCTACACTTCTTTTTCACATTCACCACTTCGATAATAGGTGTTTCTTACCCCCGTAGCGAGTATTTCTAGACAGTAGGTGACAAGTGTATCAAGCTTCATTGAAATCAGTCCAGTGGTTTAGGAGGAAATGTGAAACATACGTACATACGTACCTCAATTTTTATAATATGTATGGATGTCATAGTTGTAGTGTAGTTAATGGCGGCTAGGTTGCCAGGAACCCTAACTCTTCAAGATTAGCCTGACAGACAGACTGGAAAATAGTTGTCAAATCTCAGAGATTAGTATCAAAATTGTAAAAGATCACGGTGTTCGAGTAATGTACAGTACATAGTAAATTGTGCAGCATGAGGAAGGGCAATTTTTTGTAAACTAGGTGATGAGCCATTTGTATATACCGCAGTGAATCACAATTCATAGTTAAATTTGACACGGGTGATATATGACGGCTTACGATAATAATAGAAAGGTTTCGCCACAATATTTCATCGGCGCAGCAGAGCGACATGTTTAGGCGTGACAGATTCACACCTTAGGTGCCGAATGAATCCTCCTGTTTATGCCAGTGCAAGCAGACAACTAGCAGGAATGCAGGCGCTAAATTCGGTCGCCAATGATGAATATTTCCTGATCGGTAGCGGAAAACACTGCTACGCTACCTGTCGGACGATGAATCAATAGCTTTTGGGCAAGCGCAAAGCACTCGTTCGTACCGTGCGTTGCCGGCGCCCCCTACAGCTCCCTCTGTTGGGAGCCGCTCGTATTTGTCCGCGCTGGAGTGTGACCACCCTCGACGTTTACATGCGAATATCTTTGTCGACACCGAAACGTCGTTCCCTGTGTGACCACTAGTTTCCTCTTGTGCTCACTATGATTTTAAGATGGCCAGTGCTGGATCCCATGCAATGTTAAGCTGGCACCCTGTGTATCTGTGCATCAGATTTGTCGAGTTGTGAATTTCCATCGCTTCTTTAATAAGGTTGTCCCAGTGAGAAGACGTCTAGTATTTCAGTAGCCCGTATTGTCTCCCACACTAAGACAATATTCAGTCACTGCAAATTTTGCTGACGTGTGTGTCATCGATGAAAAACGACACACCATAAAGGGTATTATTTGAAATGGACGGAAATCGGTAGATGTGACGCATATGTGCAGACAAACAAAAAATTATAATTTCAGAAAAATTGGATGGTTTCTTCAAGAAAAAGAACTTCACAAATTGAGTAATTCAATAACGTGTTGGTCCACTTCTGGGCCTCAAGCAGTTTTTCGGCTTGACATTTATTGATAAAGTTGTTGAATATCCTCCTGAATGATATCGTGCCAAATCCCGTCCAATTTGCGCATTACGTCGTCAAAATCCAAAGATGATTATGGATCCTGCCCATAATGCTCCAAACGTTCTCAATTGGGGAGAGATCCGGCGATCTTGCTAGCCAAGGTAAGGTTTGGCAAGCACGAATACAAGCAATAGAAGCTCTCGCCGTGTGTGGTCGTACATTATCTTGCTAAAATATAAACCTAGTGTGGTTTCCCAGGAAAGGCAATAAAACGCGGCGTAAAATATCGTCGATGTGCCGCTGTGCTGCAAGAATGCCGTGGATGACAAGCAAAGGTTGGTATTCCATCACTGCCCGGAGCACCTCGAAACATGTCTTCGCTGGCCATCGGGACTAATTACTGAAGACAATTCTATTCCAGTCAAGGCGCCCAGTATATCGGTGCGATACCAATCTGACTGCAGCCCGCCATACGGCCTGGAAACCAGGAAGGATGGTCTGAGGTGCCATTTCTCTTCATAACAGGACCCCTTACAACTCAGCGGTACGTCAACGATATTCTACGCCCCGTCGTTGCCCTTCATGGCAAGCCATCCTGAGCTTATATTTGAGCAATATAACCACCACTCGCCTACAGCGAGAGTTTCTGCTGTTTGTCTTCGTGCTTGCCAAATCCTATCTTGGCCAGCTCGTTCGCCGGATCTCTCTCCGATCGTGTACTTTTTGAGCATTATGGCCAGGTCACTCCACTCCTCTCGGGATTTTCACTTTCCAACGCGCCAGTTGGGCAGAATTTGTTCCTCAAGAAGAGATCCAACAACTCTCTCAGTCAATGCCAAGGCGAATAACTACTTGCGTAAGCACCAGAGGTGTACCAACGGGTTATTGAGTTGCTCAATTTGTGAAGCACTTTCTCTTGAATGAATCATTCAGTTTTTTCTAAAATTCTAATCATTTGTACGTCTGTGCATGTACATCAAATCTTTCGATTTCGATCCCATTCGCATAATTCCTTGGTGATGCGCCTTATTTTCTTCCTAGGGTGTACATTCGGTTGACAACGGCGACGATGGCCACTCGCCAATGTGGACGCGTATACTGGCATGCGGCTCCCGCGACATGGCGCTGGGGCGGCCGAAGGCAGCGCACACTATGAACGACGGCCATTGCAAGTGCGCCGAAGCTCTTGGTTCACCGTCCAGTGGATGGCGTAGCTGTCTTTCCCGCTGCCGATCAGGAAATCCTCGTTATTGGCCGACGAATTTGGCGCCTTTTCGCCAGCAAGTTTTAAACAGGAGGCTTCAGTCACAGCTCAGCAGTTAGATAAGAACAGCATTGATGGTCATCTGTAATTATACCACACTCCTACCCGGCGAATGGAGGAACAACCTACAAATTAAACTTTCGTCACACTACAGGCAGCAGTTTCCCAGCAAGTCATCTCAGCAGCAGCAGCAGCTCACAATTGTATTCGTCGCACCTGAAGATGAAATTGCGGGACTTTCACGAATACATCAGACACTCCTCCTGAGAACCGTTCCTACAATTAGTTCATTGGGAAAACCTCGAGCAACAATTACAGTAACACAGGCAAAAATTTTCCAGTTACCATGGGTCCGCAAGGAAGCCATTTGCGAGAGCGTTTGCAATGGTTGGCTATAAACCACCACTGACTTTAGTATAACGTTTTGTTTATTTGAAATGTAAACTTTTCTAAGACATCTTCATCTAATGCGTCTTAGTTTTCACCAATGCCCACTGAGAAACGTTGGGGAATATAGAACATACCTGGTGGGGCGTTGGCACACATTTTGTTGCTGATGTAGGACAACAGCTAACGATCCTCTGTTCAAAAGAAATAGAGAAACACGTGTATCAACGTCCGGTACGCTGAATCTACACACATCAACAAAAGTTTTGCATCACCTCGGTTCCGAGACTTCCGAAACCTGTACAGAAAATTGGAATAGAGATCAACATAAACATCATTTCCGTCCGTTTTATTGCTCATGAAAACCACACATTGCATGTTGTACCACCATACAGTGAGACCTTCAGAGGTGGTGGTCCAGATTTCTGTACACACCGGTACCTCTAATACCCAGTAGCACGTCCTCTTGCATTGATGCATGCCTGTATTCTTCGTGGCATACTATCTACAAGTTCATCAAGGCACTGTTGGTCCAGATTGTCCCACTCCTTAATGGCAATTTGGCATAGATCCCTCACAGTGGTTGGTGGGTCTCGTCCTCCATAAACAGCCCTTTTCAATGTATCCCAGGCATGTTCGACAGGGTTCATGTTTGGAGAACGTGCTAGTCACTCTAGTTGAGCGACGTCGTTATCCTGAAGGAAGACATTCACAAGATGTGCACAATGGGTGCGCAAATTGTCGTACATGAAAACGAATGCCTCGCTAATATGCTGCTGAAATGGTTGCACCATCGGTCACAGGAAGGCGTCCACGTATCGTACAGCCATTACGCCGCCTTCCATGACCACCAGTGGTGTACATTGGCCCCACGTAATGCCACCCCAAAGCAGCAGGGAAACTCCACCTTGCTGCACTCCCTGGACAGTGTGTCTAAGGCGTTCAGCCTGACGGGGTTGCCTCCAAACACGTCTCCGACGATTGTCTGGTTGAAGTCATATGTGACACTCATCGGTGAAGAGAACGTGATGCCAGTTCTTATCGGTCCATTCGGCATGTTGTTGGGCCCGTCTGTACCGCGCTGCGTGGTGTCGTGGTTGCAGAGATGGACCCCGCCATGGGCGTCGGGAGTGAAGTTGCGCATCATGTAGCCTATTGCGCACAGTTCGAGTCGTAACACGACGTCCTGTGGCTGCACGAAAAGCATTATTCCACATGGTGGCGTTGCTGTCAGGGTTTCTCCAAGCCATGATATGTAGGTAGCAGTCATCCACTGCAGTAGTAGTCCTTGGGTGGGCTGAGCGAGGCATCTCATCGACAGTTCCTGCTCTCTGTATCTCCTCCATGTCCGAACAACATCAGTTTGGTTCACTCCGAGACGCCTGGTCACTTCCATTGTTGAGAGCCCTCCCTGGCACAAATTAACAATGCAGACGTGATCGAACCGCGGTATTTACCGTCTAGGCACGGTTGAACTACAGACAACACGAGCCGTGTACCTCCTTCCTGTTGGAATGACTGGAACTGATTGGCTGTCGGACCCCTTCCGTCTAATAGGCGCTGCTCATGCATGGTTGTCTACATCTTGGGCGGGTTTAGTGACATCTCTCAACAGTCAAAGTGAGTGTGTCTGTGATACAGTATCCACAGTCAACGTCTATCTTCAGGAGTTCTGGTAACTGGGGTGATGCAAAACTTTTTTTGATGTGTGTATTTTGATACAGGCAGTACCTGTGGTTTTATTGCGTATCTTGAGATCTTCGCTTTTAATGTAGGCAGCAATTAAAACCATCCGCTATCTATTGGCTGTGTAATGCCTTACAGTGTCGGAAGAAAGTGAGTACTAGTGTCCGAATGTTTTTTATTCAGTTACACAGTTGGCAGTTGTCATTTATGGACGTTGTATTCAACCAACCACATGCAGTACGACATCTTAATGCAGTGCAAGTTGCAAGGGCGGTCTGATGATCCAGAAACGAAGGACTTTCCGCCGTGTTGCTGTAGGTGCCAACGCCACTCTGTGTGTCATCCATAGGTTGTGGATACGCTTCTGGAAAACTGGTCATAGAGAAGATGAGCTGAACAAGGTCGTCGACGCATTACAGCTCCACATGAAGACCGATATCTGGCCATCTCTGTATTGCGGCGTCGTACTGATACCGCCAGACTGTTGCAAGACTATCTCAGAAGGGCCACTTGGAGTAGTTGTGTCCGAGCAGTATGTAATGAACAGGTTATGAAAAGGACCTTATGATCCAGGCGTCCTGTTTGGGTACCCTGCTTGACACTACATCTTGCAACCCACCTTTAGGTCTGCCACTCCCATGTCAACCGGCAACCTCGTCGCTGGCGAAACGCATTATTCACAGACGAGTCCAGATATCCTCTGAAGCAAGATGAGGGTGGTGTTCGTGTACAGAGATACATGGTGAGAGGTACCTGCCAATTGTTGTTCAGGAAATCGAGTGGTTTCGAAAGTTTTGTGATGGTGTGGGGAGGCTGCAGTATTGAGAGCCATGCTGGTCTTGTCGTTGGCCATGTCGGCTTTCCGCCAGGCTGTACACCGAACAGGTCATGTTGGACCATGCCATGGCTGCTACAAACGGTGGTGGCCCTGAATTCCTTCTAATCCCAGGGCCTATGTGGAGGTCGTCAGCAGGGGTAGAAGTGTCTTACGAAGCGTGAACATCTGTACTACTGTAGAATGGCCGGCGGTGAGTCCCGACCTGAACCGCATCGTTCATATGTGGGTCATGTTTGACAAACATGTTCGTGGCCTTCCTGTCCACCGCAGATGCTTCTAGAATTCTCATGAGCTCTCATGAAGAATGAGAAAGGATGCCGCGGGATACATCCGTAGACTCGCACGGACCAGGTCACGTAGGTGTCAGGCAGTGACAAATGCCCGCTTAGGACATACATGTTGAAACTCTGAAGTCCAATGAAAAGCACCTAGCATGACGGAAGGAAAGATAGCTTCCACTTTGATTTCGACACCTGTCGGAAATTTCAGTTATTTTTATTTAAATTTTCAGGGATGTAAAGCGGCAACTAATTCGTGAAAGGTAAAGGTATAATCTGGTAACGTACCCAACTCTCAATTATTGCTCAATGGGATGTGGCAGATGCCCAAGATCATATTCCCCTAATTCTTTTGAGCACTGCATCTGGCAGAAGGCTCGTTTGCGGACCCATGCTCACATGAGCGTTTGTGCTTTTATTATCTTATACATCCACCTGTGTCTATTTTAAAAATTAATCAAGTTAAACCTTGCACAAATGCATAAATAGCAAGATGATACACGAATGCGATATGAGCATCATATCATCGACGACTGGTTTCATTTCAGTCTCTAAGGCGCGGACGGTTGTAATAAGGCGAGCAAGTCGCGATTGTAGGGGCAGGACGTGCCTTCTGCGTGCGCAGCTAGGCGCTGCGGGCCAGGTCTGTGTAACTAGCCGGCCGGTGGAGCAGTACTCGGCAGATGTGTAATTATTTGTTCCGCGAGGTGGGTGGCGGGCTGCATGAACGCGTTTCGCGGGATTCCACAGCCAGCCTGTCAGACACAGCGCGCGGCGGTCACATACACACACACACACACACACACATACACACTGCGCCACTTCTGTCTTGTCGGTATTTGGTATTTACGTTAAAACACATGCTTGTAGAATATTAGACCAGGCATAATACTAGATGGATAACCTCCTATACCACAGGTAGTATGTCGTTCTCACTAGGGAGACATTATCAGAAGAGAATAAGTGTCGGGCTCACTATAGAGAAATACTAGTATTAGTCTCTCTTCTATGTTCGTCTAAGGATTACTTTACAAACAATGTTTGTCAGCTAAATACAAGGACAATCGCAACTCAAAAAAAAAAAAAAAAAATGGTTCAAATGGCTCTGAGCACTATGGGACTTAACTGCTGTGGTCATCAGTCCCCTAGAACTTACAACTACTTAAACCTAACTAACCTAAGGACATCACAAACATCCATGCCCGAGGCAGGATTCGAACCTGCGACCGTAGCGGTAGCGTGGTTCCAGACTGTAGCGCCTAGAACCGCTCGGCCACCCCGGCTGGCCATCGCAACTCATCTATATACGGACATATGAATACTCACACTTGTTTAATGGGGAGAGGACAGCTGATAGGCCGTGACCTTGTTGATGGAAACATCCCTACGTTTGCTAGAAGTGATATCGGAAAACCACGGAAAACCTGAAGAGAATGACCGGACAGAGCACGAACATCCATCCTCCCGAAACTGAGACGAGTGTCTTAGCAAATGCACTACCACATTGCTTTCTACAGTGCACTACCACTTCCGTTGTGATAGCACCATTCGTTTACGCCATATAAAGAATGAGGTACCTATATTTCTCACTTCTAATAACCTTTGATTCGTTAACAATATTTGCAATCTTATTTTTAACACGACGAGTAGAGATCAAAGGCTCACGAAAGAGAAGCTCATACCTTTCCGTAACTTTATTGATTACCTAGGCTCAGCCGCGCGGAGTGGCCGCGCGGTTAGAGGCTCCATGCCACGAAATGTGCGGCCCCTCGCGCCGGAGGTTCGAGTCCTCCATCGGGCATGGGTGTGTGTGTTGTTCTTAGCATAAGTTAGTTTAAGTGGTGTGTAAGTCTAGGGACCGATGACCTCAGCAGTTTGGTCCCTTAGGAATTCACACACATTCGAACATTTTGAACTTAGGCTCAGACAATTACGATACTGTAAATGAAAAGCACAGTATTGTTTATTATATACAGAATTAATTTACACGAATGGTAAAAGATCGCGACACCGAAAAATAATTAATGTAGAATGATGAAATTCTGGGGATGCATTTGTCTAGGTAACATATTTAAATGATTAACAATGGGAGATCACAGGTTAATGTAAGCGCGGAATAAGCCATTGCATATGTTAACTGCTGGCGCATTTAATAACTAGTGTAGCCGTCAGAATGTTGAACGCAAGCGTGCAAACGTGCATGCATTGTGTTGTACAGGTGCCGGATATCAGTTTGTGATGTAGTGCTCCACGCCGTTCCACTTGGTCAGTTAATACAGGGACAGTTAATCCTGATTTTGGAAGACACTGGATTTGTCGTCCGATCGTGCGCCAAATGTTCTCGATTGGAGACAGATTTGGTGATCGAGCAGGCTAAGGCAACAACTCGACACTCGGTAGATCATGTTGGGGTACAGCAGCGGTATAGGGGCGACTGTTATCCTGTTGCAGACCCTCGTCTGGTCTCCGTCTAAAAAACACATGGCCATAAGTTGCACAGAGGCCGAACCAGCTTTCATCAGAAAACACAACACACCTCCACCCTGCTCTCCAATGAGCTCTCGCTTGTTATCACTGAAGTCACAAATGGCAGGGCTTCTGCATCGGTGCTGTCGTTGAAATAACCGATTTGCAACAGGCCTTTGCGTCACTGTGGTGTAAACTGCTGCTCAAATTGCTGCTGCAGATGCAGGACGACGCGCCAGAGTTATACGCCAAATATGATGGTCTTCCCTCTCGGTCGTCCCACATGGCCGTCCGGAGCCCAGTCTTCTTGCCACCGTACATTTCCGTGACCATCACTGCCAGCCGACATGTACAGTGACTACTTTCCTGCCAAGTCTTTCTGCCTTATCGCAGAAGGAATATATAGCTTCTCGTAGCCGCTATTACATGACCTCTTTCAAACTCAGTGAGGAGTTGATAACAGAGTACATCGAATACGAGATCTAGTATGATTTATTTTTGGCTGTTCAGATTTTTGCTCTACGGTTGTCTACGCCGGTCGCCAGGGAAACTAACCCCTCCGAGGCATGCGATATGCGATAATTACAGCACTCTCGGAAGAGAGCGATGTAAATTCCCGGGCGGCGCGTCATTCAAGTTGTCGAAGCTACAATCAATACATATTCTATGTATTTTACTCCAGAACTTTCAGTCAGACCTACAAAAGAATTATATCTTTGAATTTGTCTCATACAAATCTGCTATCCTCGCTCAAAAAGAAGTTGATGCACTTATCTCGGTGATTAATTTTGATGCACTTATCTCGGTGATTAACAAGGTAACGAAATAAACTAGTCTTTGTTTGATGAGCCCGAGGTCAGTATTCACCGAGGTGAAAAGAGATTGTAAAATATTTTTAACGACTCAAAGGTGATTTGAGATGAGAAAGTTAGCCACTTCACCCAGTATACAGCGTTCGTCTAGAATCTTCGAATAATGGATAGATACGTACACACCAACGTAAGTTAAAAACGGCCACGTGCACATAAAGAGGCATGTCGAAAAGCGTCTCATAGTGTTGTATACTGAGCTGAAACAGTTTTGTTTACCAGAACATCGAGTATAGTGATAGAGTAACCTCGTACCTCAGTGCATATCAATTAACGTTTGTTAAAAGTCATGCAAAATGGGTATGGAGGTGTACGTCATACTGGTACAAGTGTACAGGATAGTAGCCGTGATTTGAAACTGGGTTTATGTCTTTTTCAAACAGTCTCGGGGTGGGAAGGATGTTGTTGATTTTTAGCTATCAGTATTATTCACGACAGACAACGTCGAGCAGATGCCACAGATGTTAGCACAAAATCTTGTAAATAGTGTAAAAACAGTATGGCAATATTGGCTGACATCTCACCGAGCGCTTCATACTATTAAGTCTGAAAAGCTAACTTTATTGTCGCCCTAGTACCGTCTTTCCTCTGAGGAGCGTGAGTTTTGTGTTGTAAGTATAACTGTTTGGTGTAGGGGCCTTTGATGGGTGTGCATAGAGAATAGAGTGTTATATTTGTGTTATCTATGACGATAAAAGAGGAGACGAAGGGTAGATGCCTGTAGTGGTACAAAACCGATTCCTTTCGAGTAGCACAACTAGCTTAACGCCTGGATCATATCAACAGTGAGCAAACACGTGTCATTGCGGAAAAGCTTGGAAATTATTTGGAGACATTAACAGAAAGTCTGGCGACCAAAACTTTAAGGAACCGTCTCTTACTGACAGTCAAACTTTCGTCCGTGACTAGGGTTCATACCCATCACATCCCATCCCCCCTCCCCCCCCGGCTCCAACAGGTTTCCCAGGCCTGCATTAACCACCCCCGTTACAGGGACGAGGATTCCCTCCAATATTTTACAAAAGAAATGGTGTCGTTAGACAAATATTCACAGCTTTTCCTTGTGTGTTTCGAAAATTATTGCGTGAAATAGCATTCAACTTATTCCAGTTCACAAAAAATATTAGTAATTTTGTCCTGTGTCATCAGGAGCTGAAGGAGTCCTTCCCGTGAAATTACTGTCGCTGAGAGACGTTAAGCAGTGTCAACATTCATTAGTGCTACTATTCTTATTTGTGTGCGTGCTAACATGTATCGCACTTGTTTTTAAGACGCTCGGCACGCCATAAGTTTTTACTTTAATAATTACACTAACATATTTTAATGTCTTATCCATACAGGCAGAATGGTAAAACTCACACAACGGTTGCGCTTTTTCCATAATTCATATGGAAAACGTGTTTGGAATTGTTGTCCGTAACAGCTATTAAGGACACCATCACAGATGTGCGGAATATGTAATGCTATACACATAACGAATTTTTGTTGTAATTTAGCTTGATAATGCTCAAGGGGGTAAAATTAGCTGATTTCGAACTAATGAAATAAACTCTTTATTTCAAAATAATGGAACACCTTATGCAGGAAAATGACTACCTTCAACTATTGCTACTACCCACAAAAAGAAGTTCACATCGGTGTCCCAGCAGTTAATAAAGCAATGGTAGTAATCTCAACGACCTTTGATGAAGACTTCGTTACTGTTCATCGAGGTAAAAACCACAAAATGATATCTTCAATGAGGCAGTAATGATTTGAGGTGAGCAGCGAAGATAAGTGACCGGTATACGGTGCGACGTACGTCGGCGCGGTAGTGTTGTGTAATGTGGCCCCAGCGCGTGGAGCAATGAACCGGTCGCTCATTGATATGCGGTCTCTTATCCAGTCCACGCTCTACGCACACGTGGAATGATTGACTAATTAATTGTCTCCGTACAGAGCCTACGGCTTGGCGTCCCGATGAGAGCAAAAGCTGAAAAACCGCAACTGTTTAGTTCAACACATGACTTACGCGAGACAGTACACGCGAATCCATGTTAATCGGATGGCGAACAGTCAGTGATATAAGGGATTCAGCTTCGACAAGTTGTTTCGGCTCTTCAGGCCACTGGGATTTGTACACACTACAGTTTCCTAATTGAACCCATGCACCAAAAAATTTGCACTTCTTTTGTAAATGTGTTACTCTGTAGAGTGCATTCCGCTTTTAAAATTTTCCTGCGTGTCCGTGCTTAGTAGATCACGTTCGTAACCGCTTAAACGGGCTCTCAAAGTAAGTTACTTCTGGTATCTCTAAGTTCACGAAATGTAATATTTTATATATAAAGTATTTTGTTTTTAAAGGAGCGTGAAACAAACTAACTCTGGAAACCTTGGGGCGTTGCACCACATTTTAAAGTCTATTAATACTACTTTTTTTCTTACTGCATTGCCTTCAGATTTTTTCCAGTTAAACAGAAACAGAAACTTAACCATACAACGCAGGCTCTCGCGGGCGAACGTCCTTGAACCACAGCCGGAAGCCAATAAAACAAAAATCCACCAGTGCGTAGAAATTTAAGATGTCCATATAATCTAATTCAGTTCATAAAGTTTTCCTTTCTGTACACGAGCCGTTTTACTCCTACCATGGAATATTTGTGACAATGATCTTATGAAAAATTAGTTTTGTAGAAGCGCAGCAATTGATTGTTATCTTCTTAAAACTGATCACCGAATTAAAAATCCCGAAGTTTCATTAAATACTGAGCGACAGATGTTGTTTTGAAAAGGCTTCAAAACAGCTCTGTGACGTGGAATTCTGCTTTCATTTAATTATGTAACTTTCCTGAATTGAAATTACTTTCATGTACAGAGAGTAGACTTGTCCGAAAAATGGCTGACATTTGTAAAAAAAGGAAAAACGACAA
This sequence comes from Schistocerca piceifrons, assembly GCF_021461385.2. Taxonomy (NCBI): domain Eukaryota; kingdom Metazoa; phylum Arthropoda; class Insecta; order Orthoptera; family Acrididae; genus Schistocerca; species Schistocerca piceifrons. The sequence continues at coordinate 507,420,019 of NC_060149.1, read as the reverse complement.
GTAGAAGAAATATGAGCTTTCTAAATAGTAAATTGTTGACAACTGTAGTACTAATACTTTCATTTTTACGACTACGTGCTAACGAATCAATTTTTATAGCAATAGTGGTAGAATCTGGAATAATATTGCAAATTAGCATTTAAAAGACAATAATACCGAAATCATTAAACTGTAATGTAATCAATTAGGTGTTGAATAGTACGCTCCATTATTCTTGGCTTATTATGGATCTCTGTTGTAAAGAGATTATGTTTTGCCCGAGTAAATTTTTTACGGAAATTTTCTTATATAGTGCAGCACATGCAATTATTGTTAGTGTAACCACTCTGCCACAGGCCGTGCATTATGAACAGATCGTGTTGAAAGATGCAATCGCCATCCCTGAATTGCTCTTCAACAGTGAGAAGCAAGAAGGTGCTTAAAACATCAAAGTAGTGTGCGGGGAGGGCGTGGGTCCACTGGAGGCCGAACCGCACAATAACCCTGGGTTCGGTGTGGGGTGGTTGTGGGGTGAGTGGACTGGTGCAGCCTGTTGTGGGGTTGTGTACCACTGAAGGCTACGGCGGGGACGAAGCCTCTCCGTCGTTTCTAGGTCCCCAGTTCAATACAAGACAATACAATGGTGTAGCCGGCCGAAGTGGCCGTGCGGTTAAAGGCGCTGCAGTCTGGAACCGCAAGACCGCTACGGTCGCAGGTTCGAATCCTGCCTCGGGCATGGATGTTTGTGATGTCCTTAGGCTAGTTAGGTTTAACTAGTTCTAAGTTCTAGGGGACTAATGACCTCAGCAGTTGAGTCTCATAGTGCGCAGAGCCAATCATTTTTGAATACAATGGTGTCTGTTCGCTAGGTGGTAATGGCATCGTTTTCACATCTTAACTTGAATTCATCATAATTCAGGCAATATGTACGAAATATTTATGATGTTAATTATATGCAAAAATCTTCCGTGTGAATCAGTGTATCTATTATTTAAAACCAGATCAAAATCCCAACAAAAGTTTCTGACATTAGCCTTTATGTACAGTCCGACACAAGTAAGCGACCTCAATTTATTTAGATAAGTGATAGAGAAGATATGTAAAAGTAAGCCATAGAACAGCTTAAACTACAACTATTGGTGACTGGGTACAGAAATGAGTCTTTGAGAATAACGAGGAAGATTAGGATTTATTCATCCATGAATTATCGTAGCATTTGAGATGGAGCACTACTCGGTCTGGGATAAATGAGAGAGGAATTCGAGCGTGTTCTTTCTCCTCACATATACGTTAATCGTGTTTTGGAGATTTCGGAAATACTAAATCTGTAGACTTCGTAAAAGTTAGTAGACTTCTCGAAAGCGCTGCAGGCACGAGATATTTTGAACCTGCGGCTGCACGTCATCATACTGGTAAAAGTCTGGTAAGTTGAAATGTATTGTGGCCTTTAAGGAGTCAGATCGGACCATACTGGTGCATACATACAGTATGTAACTGTGTTGTCTACACATCACAGTGAACATGAAGAACAATGGTGCAAATCTGTGCAGCATTTATTGACACGAATAATGCTTCAGTGATAGCACTTTCATTTTCAGAAGGGATACTGAACTGACTTTTTGATTGTACTGGTGGACATGAGACTCAAAACGTTTCATTCTGTGGTGCTGTGAAATACAGTAGCTCAGATGTTGGTGAGGACACCAAATTGTCATGTCATAGAATTCACCTGCATACTGCACATGGTACGAAACGGTAATAAAACAGTGCACCAGATATCGGAAAATCATTTGATCCTAAATACATTTCACTTAAAAAATTTGAAGCACTAAATAACAAATACACTCTCGTGCTAACGTAGTAAGCTGCATTTAGCTGTGAATGAACTGTTGTGGAAAATTTTGCGTAGTACGTCAAAGAAACAAAACAAAAAATCGGTGTACAGTGACTGCTTGCCACTGATTCATAAATGAAATTGCTATCTTGTGGTTACGTGCTTAAATGAGACATTATTTTTGTGACAGAACTCAAAGGAAGCTGTGTTATAATCGATAGCACCTAAGTTTACTACCACAGTGGCCACCGAGACGCCTTTCAAACTGTACGCTGTTCTCAGTAGCCACTTACGGGGTTATGGGGCCTTGGTACGGTCGCAGAGACGAGTGACGAATGTAGCTGCGATCCGCTGAGGCGACACATCCAGCTTTTAACGATACATTTACGTCTTTTTCAGTTGTTCTGTAAGAAGATTTCCACTTACGTCCAGTTGGAGATTTAGCTGTCCTCGTTAATTACTTGTAAGTGTGAAGACGGGCGAAGAGCGCTAAGCTCGCTTTGGCGGCAGTTGCCGAGATGTCAGATAGCGTCAGCGCTGATGGAAGCCTCCAGCTGCGGACGGCCGCCGTAATTATGCTGTAGGCGCTCAGGGCGTGACTTGGGCCACGCGCATCCAAATTGCCCGCATTAACGCAACAATACGTTGTTGATACAACAATTAAAAGCGGTAGAATTATTAACATAACTCCGATCGCTGCGGCCCATTATGCTGACTAGACGTGGTAATCGATTCGTCTCCGCATGCTCGTGCGGAGAGCAGGCCCGCCCAAGATGATCTACAATGGAGCGGCGGCAGGTGCATTTCTGCATTAGGCCTGCAACGGTCCAAGGGCCGGTCCCTCTAGCAGCGTCCCGATGCAGCAGACATCAGAAGCAACCAGCTGTTTGATTTTGAGGCCTGGACGATGGAAATGGAACTAACTCTTGTATTTGCTAAATATTGAGGAGATAGTTTTTAGTACTGTTGAACAACCAGGATTCTACTCCCAGATTGGACAACGGGAGAAATATCTGAGGTCTAGTGGGAGAGGGTGTTGTACCTGGAAGATAGTGTACCTAGAAACACGTAATGATTTTTGATCGCTATTTCAGTCTACTTACACACACAAAGGTGCGCGCACTAAAGATCGCCATAAGCAGTTACCGATATTTTATACAGTTTTTGTTATTGCTAATCATGAGGTTGTGATTTGTGCAGCGTTTGTTAATTAATACTTCGAGTTCTAATATTTAAGTGCTGTATAATATATTAAAGCTACTTAGAATATACTTTTTATCCCTCAGTTACAGAATTTTATGGCAAGTAAAAGTCTATACAGTTTCAAAACTAGTTGTGTTACTGATATAATGCCTAAAAACCTCGTTGCAGCGTGAGAATTAAATACTCAACTTCTCAGCAACCAACCAATTTTTTGAACGATCCAGAAACGTGTATCATGCAATAGAGTGTGTGCAGAAACACAAACGAAGAGTAGTATTCCAAAATATTTTATTTCATATTTTTAACATGACGTGGCTTGCCGGTAATGTATAAGTTTCTTCTGCTTTAGATCGTTTACTTCTATGAGTATGAGTTTATTTCACTTTCCGATAAAAATTTACAAGCTGTAACTTAAACATGATCGAGAAGTCTAAGTATAAGGAAGCAGGTCCCTTTTGACATAGTTATAACCAAATGATCTGATCTGCAGGCTTCCCTTCAGAAGAACAATGTTTTGTATGTTGGGGCTCCTTTCGGATATTTTGCTAATAATCTCTATGCAGGTTACATTAAGTTGTGACAATATCCCGAGACACTTTTTTGGATGGCTATTTTTTGACTACTTCCACAAACAATAATCTGACATTTTCTCTTATGTAAGTTACCATATAGTTGAGTGAGTATTTTAGGCACAACATACGAAATTTAGGCTGGTGAATCGGTACCATTCATCACAAACTGTACGCAGCTGCTGTGTGCGTGGACTGTTTATTATAATTCAAAATTTTACGAAATAACAACGTACTAGAACTTTGCAGAGCCGAGATTGAAGTAAACCTCGAAAATTGCTTCATTGTTTTTTGCAGTGTCCTGCGCGAACGATACATTTTTATGCCGTGATGCGTAATGAGGCAGCCGTGAAATGGTACAAAACAAGGCCTAATGTACAACTGCCGCATCTGTCTCAGCCCGAGCGGGGAATACAATTTCAGCAATTACAAAGACGACGCCCTTAACCCCAAAACAAATCGTGCCCACAGCGTGCTTAGCTTCTGCGGTTACCATTTCACACTCGGCTTGGCACACGTTGATGGAAATTCGCATTTTAATCTCTGTGGGACATTGTGAAGCGCAGCAGATGGAGAATGCCGTGTCATAATGAGCAGCTGGGTCGCAAGCTTTTGAGCCTGATTACATACACTCAAACAGCCCGCCACCTACTGTGCACTCGGTAATTACTGCTTTTAGTTTTGGCTCCAAATTGGTCCGAAGTTATTATCAGCACGGAGGAGGGGAACGGCACCATTTCCAAGTCGGAAACGACGGAGTGCTGGATGAAACCGGCGCAACTCAAATTATATGGCCGGTCTTCCCGTCACGGAATGGAATCGTTGGCAGTCATTTGGCTTCCGCAGCCGGTAGCAACCTTGCCTAAGGTCGCGAGCTGCGTGCTACTAACACTGCTTTCGGATACTCTCGGCTCCGTCATTCTGTGTTTATACCATTGCGAGTATCGATTCTTAATATTTTCATTAAACATACAAACGGAAGATATCTATCCAATACTCCGCAATATACAGGGTGGTCCATTGATAGTGTCCGGGCCAAATATCTCATAAAATAAGCATCAAACGAAAAATCTACAACGAACGGAACTCGTCTAGCTTGTAGGGGGAAACCAGATAGCGCTATGGTTTGCCCGCTAGATGGCGCTGCCATAGGTCAAACGGATATCAACTGCGTTTTTTTTTAAATAGGTGGCTGGCTCTGAGCACTATGGGACTTAACATCTATGGTCATCAGTCCCCTAGAACTTAGAACTACTTAAACCTAACTAACCTAAGGACATCACACACATCCATGCCCGAGGCAGGATTCGAACCTGCGACCGTAGCAGTCTCGCGGTTCCGGACTGCGCGCCTAGAACCGCTAGACCACCGCGGCCGGCTTTTAAATAGGTACCCCTATTTTTATTACATATTCGTGTAGTATGTATAGAAACATGAATGTTTTAGTTGGACCACTTTTTTTCGCTTTGTGATTGATGGCGATGTAATAATCACAAACGTATAAGTACGTGGTATCACGTAACATTCCGCCAGTACGGACGGTATTTGCTTCGTGATACATTACCCGTGTTAAAATAGACTGTTTACCAACAGCGGAAAAAGTCGATATCGTGTTGATGTATGGCTATTGTGATCAAAATGCCCAACGCGCGTGTGCTATGTATGCTGCTTGGTATCCTGGACGACATCATCCAAGTGTCCGAATCGTTCACCGGTTAGTTACATTATTTAAGGAAACAGGAAGTGTTCAGTAACATGTGAAACGTCAACCACGACGTGCAACAAATGATGATGCCCAAGTATGTGTTTTAGCTGCTGTCAAGGCTAATCCACACATCAGTAGCAGGCAAATTGCGCGAGAATCAGGAATCTCAAAAACGTCGGTGTTGAGAATGCTACATCAACATCGATTGCACCCGTAAAATATTTCTGTGCACCAGGAATTGCATGGCGACGACTTTTAACGTCGTGTACAGTTCTGCCACTGGGCACAAGAGAAATTACGGGACGATGACAGATTTTTTGCACGCGTTCTATTTAGCAACGAAGCGTCATTCACTAACAGCGGTAACATAACCGGCATAATATGCACTATTGGGCAATGGAAAATCCACGATGGCTGCGACATGTGGAACTTCAGCGACCTTGGCGGGTTAATGTATGGTGCGGCATTATGGGAGGAAGGATAACTGGCCCCCATTTTATCGATGGAAATCTAAATGGTGCAATATATGCTGATTTCCTATGTAGTGTTCTACCGATGTTGCTACAAGACGTTGCACTGCATGACAGAATGGCGATGTACTTCCATGATGATGGATGTCCGGCACATAGCTCGCGTGCGGTTGAAGCGGTGTTGAATAGCATATTTCATGACAGGTGGATTAGTCATCGAAACACCATACCATGGCCCGAACGTTCACCGGATCTGAAGTCCCCGGATTTCTTTCTGTGGGAAAATTTCAAGAATATTTGCTATCGTGATCCACCGACAACGCCTGACAGCATGCGTCAGCAAATTGTCAATGCATGTGCGAACATTACGGAAGGCGAACTACTCGCTGTTGAGAGGAATGTCGTTACACGTATTGCCAAATGCATTGAGGTTCACGGACATAATTTTGAGCATTTATTGCATTAATGTGGTGTTTACAGGTAATCACGCTGTAACAGCATGCGTTCTCAGAAATGATAAGTTCACAAAGGTACATTTATCACATTGGATCAACCGAAATAAAATGTTTAAATGTACCTACGTTCTGTATTTTAATTTAAAAAACCTACCTGTTACCAACTGTTCGTCTAAAATTGTGAGCCATATGTTTGTGACTATTACAGCGCTATCTATCACAAAGCGAAAAAAGTGGTCCAACTAAAACATTGACATTTCCTTAAGTACTAACGAATATGTGATAAAAAATGGGGGTTCCCATTTACAAAAAATGCTGTTGATACCAGTTTTACCTATGGCAGCGCCATCTAGCGGGCCAACCATAGCGCCATCTGGTTTCCCCCTTCAAGCTAGACAAGTTTCGTTCTTTGCAGTTTTTTGTTTGACGCTTATTTAGTGAGATATTTGGCCCGGTGACGATCAATGGACCACCCTGTATATATTTTTTCCCTTTCATTTACGCTAACATTTCTTTTCCTCTGGCCAGTAAAAAGAGGAGGCATTGTTGACTTTTGCAAGGCCGAGTTTTTTTATATCACTCATCAGTCAACTACGGGAATTTTTACCTACCATGATACGAGCTTCTGTACTGTGGATTCCTTTGTTACGCCCATCCAGCCTGGATCTCCGCCCCCCCCTACCTTCTATAAATCCCTCCAAATCCTTGAACGCCATGCTCTCCGCCTTGCCTATCGCATCCGTCTCCCCTCCCCCACGCGGATCCTGTATGATCTCATCCCCTTTCCCCACCTCCTCCTTTTCCTTGAAAGGATACGGATACTGTACACCTCCCGTAAACTTGATCCTCCTCACCCGCTCGTGTCCCCGATCCTCTCCCACCCCCGCCCGCTGCCGCGCCTGTATTCCCACGTCCCACCCGGTCTCCATCTCTCCACCCTCCTTACCCTCTCCCTAGGTGGCTTCCGCCAGCTCCCCCTCCCTGATGATGTCCTCCTCCCCTGCATCTACCCCTCCTATTAACTTTGATCCTCCCCCCCCCACCTCCTGTGTCCTTTCCTTCAGGCACCCTCCCTCCCCCCCTTTCCCTTCCCTTCTCTTTCCTTTCCCCCCTCCCTCCTACCCTCTCCTCCGGGCTTCCCTCCCCCTTCCTCCCTCCCCCTCTCTCCTTTGCCCATGGCATCTCTGCTCTCCCCTCTCCCATTTCTCCTTCCTCCTCCTCCACCTCCTCTCTTGGCAGGTCCCCGGACTCGTACACGCTGAGTGGACATTCGCGCGCCGGTGATCATCGCCATCAGTGTCTCGTGAGTGCCGTCATGTTTAGTGTTCAGTGTTCCCGTCATACTCCGTCGTTCACCTGTGCCATCGCCATCTTCAGTGTCAGTGCGTCGTGACAACAGTTTGTAGTGAATTATCGTCGAGTGTGAACGGCTCCGTGTTTGTCTTTATGTGTCTACTGTTTTATTACCCACCGTTATGTCACATTTGTGTATTCTTTCTGTTCTTTCTTTATCTCCTCTACGGCTGAAGAGCGGCGTACCATGCTGCTGACAGCCTGCCTGTTTGTACGGGTTTGAAAATAACAATAAAGGAAAAAAAAATGTACTGTGGATGCACAATTTTTAATAAGTGTCAACGTGTCCCTAGTCTAAACTATCTTCAAGCGTCTGTTCAAAAAAATACATATTCTACCTACATATATCTATCTATTCTATAAACATATAAACGATAGCCGGCCGCTGTGGCCGAGCGGTTCCAGGTGCTTCAGTCCGGAACCGCGCTGCTGATGCGGCCGCAGGTTTGAATCCTGTCTTGGGCATGGATGTGTGTGACGTCCTTAGGTTAGTCAGGTTTAAGTAGTTCTAAGACTAGGGGACTGATGACCTCAAATGTTAAGTCCCTTTGTGCTTAGAGCCATTTGAACCATTTTATATAAATGATAGTCCGCCGCTGCTTTTCTGTCTTTATGTTCACTCTAATCTCAGGAACTACCATATTGATTTTGAAGCGGTTTTCACTAATAGGCAGATTTCTTTACGAGAAGGTATGTGTATATAATTTACAAATATTTAGTACAAACTGGCTGCACTATGATGAAATAAATTTCCCAGTCGCTGTGAAAATGGTGACAATGTTATCTGTCGGAGAACTATGTGTAATCGCAGTAGCTCGTGCGGCCTGGCGCTTCTGTCTCTCTTGGCAAATTGTTGTGTGGCGGGTTACATCACGCTGTTCTCTGAATTTTTATCATAACTCTACTGTGCCGTGTTCAACACGATGATTTAGGCTGGTACTGGCTATCTGGGTTGGCCGGACTGCCCTGCCTGTGTACATGGAACTTCTCTGAGGTTGGAAGGGGTTTATCTGTGGAATGGGCAGGTTTCGAAAGGAGGAAGATCAATTGATGTGAGAAGAGTGGGCGGACCCTCGGAGACGGAAGGAAGCTGAGTTTGTGCGGAAAACGGGCGCCAAGCGAGTGCGCCGGTTTTACTTGATGGATGCTACGCTGCCAAGAGCGGTTAACTTCGTGCAGTCTATTTAGTTATGATTATTCTTGCCTCGTGAGTAAGTGTGGAAATAGGCTGCTGATTATTGGTTTATTTAAGAGTAACTGAAATTACTAAGGAAGAACCACAATTGAGAGACTTGCATAAAACGTCCAATTTCCTAAATTTTTTATTGTAAATATTATTATCGGAATTGGTATAGCAGTAATATGGTATTTAAATATTGGTTTCCTTAAGGAAACAATTTCATTGAAAGTGTTTACGCTTTATAGGATAACTGAATTGAGTACAGGTGTTGAGTTATCAGTGAGTAAATTTAGTGCGTCTTCGTGATTTTAAATAAATGTTTAAAGTGTTAGGGTTGTACCTACTCAATCACTCTTTTCCATTCTGGCCCAGGTACCTGTAACGCTACGGAGTGGTCCCTAAACATAATTACTGCTACAAAGGACACGTCGTCCGGCAGTAGTTATTTAGTGGTATCCGTGCGAGGTCCGAGCATGTTCCTAGTATAGCCAAATTAGCAGACTAAATTTGGGAAATTACTGATGATAACGACTTTGCTTGTGCGTCATTGAAATATTTGTCTTCGACACGGCAATATGTTTAAAGAATAAATCTGGGAGCAATAGGCACTAATGCTGCATTATTAGTACGACGAGGGACGTCCAAAAAGTAATATGTAACACTTTTTTTTCTGAAACCAGGTTGGTTTTATTCACGATTCCAATAGACCACACTATTCTCCACTATTTTCTCTATAAAACCCTATTTTTGAACATAATCTCCTTCAATGCGACGGCCTTACGCCACCTTACACAGAGGGCCTGTATGCCCACATGGTACCACCCCACTGGCCGACGTCCGATATTGGTGGTAAGTTCCTATGGGACCAAACTGCTGAGGACGTCGGCCCTTAGGCTTACACACTACTTAATCTAACTTAAACTAACTTACGCCAAAGACAATACACACACCCATGCCTGAGCGAGGACTTGAACCTCCGACGGGGGGAGAGCCGCGCGAACCGTGGCAAGGCGCCTAAGACCACGCTACTACAGCGCGTGGTCCGACGTCCAAGCCAACGTCTTGCTGCATCTATAACCCCCCCCCCCCCCCATCATCCATGTACTGCTTCCCATGGCTCTAGGGGGGAAGAGGAAGAACAGTCCAATGAGGTTTTATGGGCTCCTCTCGGGCGCGCAAACCTGTGTGAGGCCTTGCGTTGTGATGGAGATGGAGAAGTTTGTTTGGATTTTTGTGGCGACGAACACTCTGAACTCGTTTCTTCAAAGTTGATAAGACCTTTGATATGACTTTACCAGCTGAGGCTGCAGCTTTCCACATTTTGCTCGGAGAAGTGGTGTGGCGCCACCCCATCGACTGCCGGTCTGTGTCCGGTTGGAAGTAAAGAACCCACGCTTCCTGTGACGATGATCGACAAAAACTTGTCACAGTCAGCCTCAGAAAGCTCAAGCAGTTCCACACAGATGGTCCGTTGTTGCTCTTTATGGTCTTCCGTTAGGCAACGCGGAATACAGCGGACAAACATCTTTGAGTATCCCAGCTGGTGAATGAGTATGTCAGTAGTACCAATAGAGATATCTAGTTGTGCAGCGAGGTGTTTGTCTGTGATCCGTCGAGCACCTCGAATTAGTATTTCCGCACGTTCCAACACTGCAGAAGCCACACCTGAATGAGGCCGGCCGGCACGAGAGAGATGGGACAGGTTTGCGTGATCTTGTTGCGATGATGACAGACAGCTTACCTTGCTTTTGTTCACTACCAGGCCTCCGAGACATTCTTTCAAAAAAATGGTTCAAATGGCTCTGAGCACTATGAGACTTAACATCCATGGTCGTCAGTCCCCTAGAACTTAGAACTACTTAAACCTAACTAACCTAAGGGCATCACACAACGCCCAGTCATCACGAGGCAGAGAAAATCCCTGACCCCGCCGGGAATCGAAACCGGGAACCTGGACGTGGGAAGCGAGAACGCTACCGCACGACCACGAGTTGCGGAGCGAGACATTCTCCAAGCCCCTATGATATATGCGATGCTCTATATTTCCGCTGAAAGAAACTTAATAACAGCTCTCTGCTTGGAACGCACCTCCATTACAGACGCCATTTTGACGGCAATGCATAGGGACGCCACCGATCAGAACTTCATGAAACTGCGGGACCTGAAGTAAGAATATTCCATGACGTCCCACAACAAATTCTGCATTTTTTTTTACCGACATTGGTCGAGACAAAAACGTGTTGCATTACTTATTGAACGCCCCTAGTATTTCCTCGATCATGAAGGAGCCAGTAGTTTCGTTCTTCACTGTGAGTGCGAGCAGTACGGTCATGTGGCTACAGGTTGCAATATATTCGAAAAGTACCAAATTCTGAATACGAACTGCCGATGCTGATTTGTACTGAGGGTCCTTTGTATTGCATTCTTGGTATCATTGAAACTGTGTTTGTAGGCATTTGGGCTCGAGAGAAAATATGCCGAAAGAGGATGTTCTATAGGATAAAATTCATATAAGTGTGGATAGAATAAACTTCCTACTCATATACACAATTTGATAACATTTCACTATCTATCTCGATACAGAATGTCAAGAGCTGCTCATAGACTTAAAAGGACAGCAGTGCTTGCTTTAAACTGAGTGCCCAAAGCCACGGAAAGTATTTTCCCATTTGCACGTGTGCCGTTTTCGAGACCCGAATACCGTGACTAGTATCTCGATATCTGAGCAGGCTGTTACAGGCGACAGGTATTGAACAAGGCAGCATATCACAAGTTAACCGAGACTGAAAGTGAGATGATAACAGGAGAAGCATGGGTCAAAGTACAGTATGTCCGAGATTGCACTCTACTGCGTGCTTCCGAGGTCAACGGTGTCTAGGGTGTCTCTTCAGTGTCGCACAGGACCACCACTAGTGTCTGACGAAGGGCTGTAACATCGCCTCCGCAGAGACGTACGGGACGATGACCGGTCCACTCAGAGACAGGTCGCCATCGATTTGAATATACGGCGTCAGGAACCCATTTCTACCAGAAGTGTACAGAATCAAGTATACCACATGAACTTCAGCAGCCAACATCCGACACCATATCCAGTGCTTTCCCTTGATTTTTAACCATCCAGCGTTATAGAAATGAACTCGGCCATTCTGGTCTCAGACAGGCCATTTGGAACCGATCGACAGCCGAGTCGTCCTCAGTCAATGGCGTCATTTGGATACCGTATGTAGGCGCATGGGGTCAGCACAAGGCTCTCCAGGTCTTTGTCAGTTTTGGTAACGTTGGAGCCGCTGCTTCTTATTCAGGTAGCTCCTCTACTGGCATCACGAAGCTGAGTGGGCCCCGTTCGAGTCCTCCCACCGAGGAAAGTTCCCTGGCAGTACCGGGAACTAGTTCCGGGTCTTCCGCACAGTAGTAAGCTGTGCTGGCCACTCAGAAACAGAGGCGGAAGTTCTACGAATGAAATCAACTATTATTCACATGTCAGTGCCGTCCAAAAGAGAATTTCTTAAACAAGTGTCTATACAGGATGTCCGAAATTCCCGTTACAAACTTCTAGGACTTGTAGAGAGGAGTGACTACGTAATAATTTGCATAGAAATCCATGTCCGGAAACGTGCCGTTTCCGTTCTACGATGGTTCCAGTTCGGATGTGTAACGCGTCCACGTCTGTTGAGAGAAAGAGAAAAGTCTCAGAGCTGCTTGTCCTGATATCCTGATATGCAGTAGATTAAACAGGGTGACGTGCACTACGTCAGACGGTCACCTGGTGTCACTTAAAGTATGCGAAATTTAATTTACCAGACTTCATCAGAGACTGAGGAAGATTTGCTGGCACGAGTTCTGGCCGCTGCACAAGAAATTGGAGAGACACCAGGCGGCGATGGAGAGTGTGTACCAGCACATGCTTCTTAGGTACAATTTCTGTAACGACGTTAATGGTCGATCATCGAGCAGCTGTTGTACTGCATCTGTACTGTCCTGTACGTACAGTATGCTGGCTTTTCTTTCGTTTTGGAATAATGTAAACACGTGATGTTTTAAGTGTTAATACAAACAAATTTGCTTAAGTGGTAAATGGATGTTTCGTTACGTTTCCTTTCGAATTGTTACCTAATAATTGTACTGCGACACGCCTACTTCAATTTCTCAAGTAGAAGTGAACGAGTTAAACATCTGAAATGAAACAGTCGTAGAACGGCACCGGTACGTTTCCGGACATGGGTCCCCATTCAAAATATTATGTACTCACATCCCTCTACAAGTTCTAGAAATTTGTAACGGGAATTTTCGGACACCGTGAATGACGACCAAGTGCGAAGCTAAAACTGATGTCTCTGCTGAACGTATATTGCAATTACATTTTAAGTGGTGAAAATTCTCTTTTCGTTTTGTCTGTGTATAATCAGGCCTCGTCTTGTGACCATGAGGGCCTCATTCTCTCCAGCGCAGTGAGACATAAATTTGAAGGTTTAGTTTCACTGGAGGACAGCTAACACTTATCTCCTAATGCGAATGTGTGGTAAGGGAGTGTTTGAGGCTACTTCTTGTGGTGCTCTGTTAACTGCATGGGATGAAAGTGCGCTCCTACCTGAGACGTTTTTCACACACTTTATTGCAAGAATACTGTTAGTACAAGTAAAATCCATCTGCCTGAATTACAAACAAATAAATTTTTGCTTAGATAGAAGCTATCTCGCTCCACTAAAGTGTTGAAGGTACACACATTTTTATTAACTAAAACTGATGTACAGACAGAAGTATATAGTGCTGTCAGTTATGTTTCACAAGGGTTTGAACTGATTTAAACGTAGAGAAAATTATATTTAAACACCTACTTTTTACTCAGTGCGATACTCTCTTAATAATGGTGTGGCATCCACCTTCATTTTTTTTACGTGCGTTGAAGAGGAAAATTAAACACATTGTCCTATCAACCGCGTAATTACAGACAGAGAACGCACTCGGATTTGTGAAGGACTGAGAAGGAAATTGACCGAATCCTTCCCAAAGGAAGCATCCTGGCATTTACCTCAAGCTTCTTGATGAACCACACATAACCTTAAGCTCGATGGCCGGATGGGGATTTGAACCGTTGTCCTCCTGAATGAGAGTTCATTATCTGAACACTGTGCCACCTCAATCAGTAAAATGATGAATTAGTAGCATATTACTCGTCTCTATTTGGTCACTGATTCACTTATTCTGCAATTAAACACAACAGAGCAGCACTAGTTTCATAAATTCTGAAAAAGGCCTATAGCTTGCGTCTAATAAGAGAAATTCAATTAAATAACCTCGTTTTCTTTTCACGTGGGCTCAGTCACGTTCAGTACGTGACTGTTGTAGATCTGAAGCTAGGTATGTACCCCACAGTTTCTGGTCACAGTATGTCGTAAGTTAATTTCTACCATTGCTTGTCATTTTCCCACTGACAAACGCAGCGAGGAAGAAATTATTACATGTTAAGCCTCTGTACTTGCCCCTCACACCCATATTACGCCATTATGGTCCTCAGGCTGCATGAAGGCTAGAGGCTGCAGAATCGTTCTGCAGTCTGCGACAAATGTAGAGTCTGGTAGTGGTACAAGGTACTTTCCGCCATGCACCATACGGTGACTGTCGGAGTATGTATGTAGATATGTGTGTGCAGGGAGTGGAGAAAAATATGGAAACACCACGAACACAAAACATTACCATGCATAATACGGTATAGGGAAACCGTTGGCGTTCAAAACAGATTCCAGTCGTCTCGGACTGGATAAGTACACGTCCTATAGGGTTTTCAAGGGAATCTTATACCATACTTTCTGCAAAATAGTAGCAGGTTCACGTAACGATCATACTGGTGGATAGCAATCACGAACCATTCTCTCCAAAGCAGATCACAAAGGCCCAATAATATTGAGATCTGATGACTATGGCGGCCTGGGAGATGCGACGATTAATCCTCATTCTCACAAACCCAGTAATGGAAAAAGCAAACTGTGTAATTGGGGACTGGCCGGAGTGGCCGTGCGGTTCTAGGCGCTACAGTCGAACCACGAGACCACTACGGTCGCAGGTTCGAATCCTGCCTCCGGCATGGATGTGTGTGATGTCCTTAGGTTAGTTAGGTTTAAGTAGTTCTAAGTTCTAGGGGACTGATGACCTCAGAAGTTGAGTCCCATAGTGCTCAGAGCCATTTGAACGACATTGTTATTGGGGGCTCTGAGGTCTTGGAACAAAGCCTTGCCATTGGGGGACAAACACTGTATCACAGGATGGACCCGAACAATACAGTGGTCACATAATCCTTGGTAGTAATGCGAACTTGCAGATTAACCATGCGCTCATGGAATGGCACGATACGGCCACCAGAATCATCACAGAACTGCCGCCATGTTTCACTCTTGGGACGTGAACTGTGGCAGAAACAGTGTGATAAAAAGACACGTCCGACCAAAGGACATTCTTCCTTTGGTCGACAGTCCAGGTTTTATGACTTCGTCACCCTGTTTTCCTGTTACGAGCGTTTGCGTCACTGATGACCAGTTTTGTAATTCCAGCTCCCCCTGCAATTCCCTGCTTTTGGAGCTGCCTTTGTGCTGTTTTTGGTGTTGTCAGCGTTCGCAAGTGTGACATTCAGTTCTACAGTGACTTTTCCATTTACCGTCCTCCTATTCTTCGTCACAATCCTCATCAATGAGCATCCATCACTATCACTCTGCACACACTTTCGTGCTCGATGTGACTTACAAGGCAACGGTCGAATCTTTACTCTGGAAGTATACACTGAAAGAAACAGAGTGTCAAAATTTTAGCTGTTAAGACGCAGTACAAGTATTTTTTGAAAAAGTTAAAATCGCCAAATTCGTAGCTATCCAGGCGGCCGGCGTAATGTACACCCCTATTGTAGCTGTAGCACGCGGTGCATGCGGAACACGTCAGGGACACATCCGTGATTGACGGCACATTGGTAAACATATAACACGCCACAACGTGATCGTTATTTGTAAAAGAAATTTCAGTTTACATTGATAGTTTAATTGACACAGTTGTTAACAGATATTATTTGCTCGAATTTGCAGCTCATTTAATATCCATATCAGCAGTTCTCTCTCCAATATCGCTAAGTTTTAAAAATGGACGAAAAACTGAATTAATTTCCATTGTAGTTTCTTTGTATATGCTTTCTAAATGGTTCAAATGGCTCTAAGCTGTATGGTAATTAACATCTGAGGTCATCAGTCCCTGAGACTTAGAAATACTTAAACCTAACTAACCTAAGGACATCACACACATCCATGCCCGAGGCAGGATTCGAACCTGCGACCGTAGCAGCAGCGCGGTTCCAAACTGAGGCCCCTAGAACCGCTCGGTCACAGAGGCCGGCTATGTTTTCTAAAAGCATCTTTCTTTGCGTAGGTTCCTGAGTTTCACAGTATTAAGGTATCCAATTAATGTTGTCATCTTCGTATGAAAAAATGAGAAGAACGTGGTATGCAACTGAAATCACCTACTTTATTTGTTAATTTCTTGGACATTTATTCGAATAATGTCGACATTTCGTTAGAAATTGCGGAAACATTGGAAGAAAGAGGAAGTAACTCTGAAGAATGTACGAATTGTGGTTCGAACAGTCATTATTGTGCTAATCAAAGTACGGGGCAGAAATACAGTACCTATCTAGTCCATAGAATACATGGAGAGCAGGAGTTTTTCAGTAACAAAGAAAAGCCTGTAAATTTTTTTGGTCAAACGATGGAGGGAGAACATGCGTAATGTTAAGCTGTCTGCAAAGCCGGTTACGTTCCGAAAAATCTGAACGTGAATTGTATATATGGGAGAAAGACTTGAACGCAGTACGAAATAGGCACAAAATGAAACTCCCGAAAGTGTGAAAGAAAAACTATTCGAAAGACTTAGAACTGCTCTTGAGAGTCAATGCACCATTACGGAGGGAAATCTACGACACTAGGGCCTCTGAATTGCAAAGGAGCTGGACATTACTGATTTCCTGGTTCTTCAACCTGGTGAAACATGTTCAGGAAATTTCGTAAAACTGCAACGTTTACTTCAAATAAAGGAGTATCATTAATAGGTAGGACTCTGGACCAGTCTCCAGCGTCTTGTTATCTGTTAAAATTCTGTATAGAAAGCCAGCCTGACAGGTTTTGAGCAAGAGCTGCATGCAAACCGCATTATATCATTTTGAGCGAAAAAGGCAGTTGCTTGTGTAGTCGATGAATGCTGTGACACATTCGCATACAACAATTCCAATGGTAAGTATCAGTCGATAACGATTACCGCTACTTTATATCTGTCTTCAGGAACACCAAGGCAGATTAGAGCTAAAAATTAAAAAAAGGACCGTCTAATCTCACAAATGTTGTAATCGACGTAGCAAAATCTGAAATAATGGGAGAGAATATTTTTCAGTACTACATCCGAAATGTCTTCTTACGAGTTGCAGAAAATAATGTATTACTTTCACTGGACTCTCGGTCTGAACATAAAAACACCTCTGTCTTTAGGAGAAGACTGAATGATTGTTAATATAATTTGGATTTCACCAAGAATTAATAGTATGTATCAGCCAGTCAATGAAGAAACTTTTCAACAGTGTAAAGCACTTTCCAGCAATCTATCAGAGAAAAAAATTTGCGAAAGCTCTTTTTCATTTCAAGTTTATCAACGTAACAATATTGTTAAACTTCAGTCATTTGTGCATCGTCAGTTTGCATCATAACTCCCTCCGAATTTGATCATGTATGACTGGTATGCAACACAATATTTAGATGAACGGTCACGACCATTTCTTATCCCCATCCAAATTCTGTCTGAATAAAACTATAACTTATTGTGAAACGCCTGAATGCACAAATCTTTATATCAAGTGTACCTTGTGTAAGGAAAACGTTTGTTTTCGTCATCCAATACACACGTCGCATTTTTGTGATGACTACGGGAAATAAGCAAGGAAATGTTCCATTGTCAGTAATAAACGCATTATTCAAAGATTATTGTAAGAACCACGCTAAAAGAATTTTTACAAAATGTTTCACTCTATCAAATGAAAGGCCCAATTGATGGAAGACGTGTGTAATGTAATATGATATACGCCTTGATTTTGTTTCCTCTTCCAGTCATTTGTGTAACAATTACATCGGCAACAGTTTAGCTGTCTATATGAACTGCAAGTCATTCAAAATATTAACGATTTGAGACATTTCTGGTATGGTTTAAGTACGTACAATTAGCATGTGCGCACTGTCGACTTCGCGTTATGCCGTGCAATGTTCTCTTGTCATCGCTCTGTCTTCTTATTCGGCGGGTCGCGCGCTAGGCAAGAATGGCTGTAAAAACCATTGTTATATGGGAAGACTGAGTAACTTTAAATTTCTTATAATAATACTTTCCGCGCGCCTTGAAACCTAAAATTTTTACAGAGTATTTGTTTCTGTGCATTCTTCCTGAGTGAAAAATTTCAGAGTAGGCTTCGACATGTCGAACTGGACCATTCCCTGGTTAGGTAATGATATTCTTCCGCTATCCCTGTTCACAACATAAATACTCCATGTGATGCCTCTAGAAACACCAGACGGCTATCTCGGTTACGGAAGCACCCACCACACTAGTACCATTGATCTGCCCACATTCGAATTCACTTGGCTCCAACATAACGCACTCGTGACTACACATAACACTGTTCTGACCGAGGCGTCACCAAGTGTCACTTGAAGCGTATTGAAGACGCCATGCGTGGTCAAATACAACGGCATAACTTGCAGGCTTGGCTAGCATCCGCGTTCAAGCGTGCATTTCTCGCGGTGTTTCCGTATTTTTGAACAACCTCTGTAAATGAATGGCGTTTTCAAGTGGCGGAAGGCTGATGCTGGGACTAAAGCTAGTGCTGGCTTTACCTGAGGACCTGGTTGGTGCAGACGATGACGGGCTGCTGGCTGCTGTCGACGCTGTCCTTCACCTGCAGCACGCAGTGCACCCACAGCCAGTCGCCGGCGCGCCGCTGCAGCCGCAGCAGCAGGATGCACGACCGGTCCTGCTCCGACTGCGTGACTGCCGACACAACGCTACGCGTCACACACCACCACTCCCACCCTCCGTCCATACTTAGCTATTTGTGTCAGGCCCAAAGTCATATCTTCGTAAACCGATTTTACACTTATTAAAACACTACACATTAACTGAAAACATGTTATGTGTTTTACACATACCGACTTAAGATGCTCAATAGAGTGAACTTCATATATCTTACTTTATTGATGGAATAATATAGAGCACAGGCTCATCTCTAATCGCATCCTATACATGTAGTTTATTTAGCACATGTCGAAGACATTTGCTGCTAACATTCATGTAATTATCCAAATGGCAATGGCAATCAGCATTATTCGTAAGTTGGCAATGACGATGTGCTTTACATCCATATATTATTACTATTAATATTACTATTTTAACACACGCGCCAAAGACATTTGCCGATAACATTTTATGTTACTATACAGCTGCACAACACCAAAATTCATATGCCGAGTACTATTGCCATACAATAGGATCATTATATGAATGTTATTAATAAATGTCTTTGCCATCAGCTAAAATAACCATATATACAATTTTAAAAATATGTATAAGGTGTAATATGTTGAATACACAGGGTGTTCGTGTTAACTTGAGACAGTAAATATCTCCAAAACGATGCATCGATCGCAAAAAAATAAAAGGTTTAGGTGTAAAGTTAATATTAGTCAGGGGAACATCTGCCTGTTGTACAACTGGGCCCATCCTTACAACCTCAACCATGCGGGGGGGGGGGGGGGGTCAACTTTGTATTTTCAAATGGGAATCTACCCATTGTTATAGCATATTCGGATTCTACGCCACAAAATACGTACGTTTTACTGAAACAATTGTTTTCCATTAGTGGTACATAGCGCTGTTACTGACAAACGTCAAATGTGACTGTTTTTGCAATTAAGAACCGACACATTTGATTGTACATTTCATCATGATGTAAATGTAAACGTTTGTTTTCTAACGCTTTATATTTGTGTTCGAAATTTACTTTAGTGTTGCAAATTTGATTGTACATTACAATATGATTAACCACTTCGGTGCCTCGTTAGAAACTATGTGATCTGAGAACAACGACGTGGATGTAGCAGTTTTCTCCTGCCGTCGCAATGCTTGATATCGCTGACTCCCCGTGCCTCTCACAATTGAAGTGTTTGATTTCGGTGAGTCCCCTTGCGTCTCCATATGGCGGGGCTAGATTTCGCAGAGTGTCCTTGACTGGTGGCCCTGTCACTATCACTTCATGGCTATTTCGCATTACTACAATGCATTGCAGTGCTAGTGATTCGTATTCCGCCGGTAGATGTGCAGCGGCCAGCGCCAGCGTTACAGCGATTAGATACACCGAAATCAGTCAACTCGATGACGGGGTTCAAGGACGACCATCGAAATCAAGTATTCCGATAATTTGGGGACCCATCACAATCAACCCAGCAGGGGACAGAAAACTGTGTTATTGTACAGGTGGCTTTTTGCCAGAAATGTTAATGTGTAGCCATATCATTTCCACTGTACAGTCATATTTATAACACTCAAGTAACGTTTGAACATCCATATGAGCCGTGAGAGCACAAAGGCTTACATTTACATCTTAAACGAAGTATCAAATTCATCCGTTCTTAATTTCAAAAGCAGGCACACTTGTATTTGTCGATTACATCGCCATCTACCACGAATGGGAAACATTGGTTAGAGTAAACAGAACGCATTTTTGGTGTAGGAACTGAATATGCAATAAAAAGAGGGGGGGCCTTCCTATTTGAAAATACAAAATTGACTCTTCCCACGCAGGAGGGATGTTTAGGAGGAGGCTAGTTGTAGCATAGACAGATAGAGGTCCCCTTTACCAATTTCAAATTTTCACCTAAGACATTTTTCGTCTAATGCGTCGTTTCCAAGGCAGTTAGTTGCCTCAAGTTAAAACAAGCACCCTGTACATGGGATGCCGCTGAAGATAGTTATTTGTCCAACACTAGTCCAGCAATAACATAAAAATCAATGAATACGCACTACTGGGCAGTTTGCTTTATTGCATACAAAATAACAGGACATGTTTTCAATATCTTCAGTCTGCAGAGAAACACAGGAACAAGCTTACACATTAATGTGAAAGCCATAAGCTATAAACCGTCTGATGATTATTTAACACGGAACAGTGACAGCAGCCATTGTTGATAATGGCTTAAAAATGCTGGTTAGGCGTTAACACGGTGGTATTTTTTCCCAGCAGTCCTTAGTAAATACTACATACATTCTTATATTTCTCTGTAAATGTTAATGTTGAAACAAACAGTGTTCCCAGTGTGTCATATTCAATCTTGCAGTACATACATTTGTCAAACTTATGTTGACTGCTAACAGGAGACAGCGCGTTATGTGGAGGAAGTTGGCTCCGCCCAGTGCATAGACTTCCATAAGGAGACTATATAACATTCTCTGCCTTCTTAACGGAATTCTGGAACTACCCCTGAAAACATGTGCTTCGTAACGAACAGACTGAGATAACGATACCCGAGGCGTCTGAGGAAGAAACTGACACCACAGTACAGCATTCCCTACATCGAAGCTACTGCAGTCCTTCGAACAATTTTGTTATTGTTGGATCTGTAAGATTGTTAGGCGCAAGAGATTATCTATCCCAAGCCTTCCAGCTTCTATGAGCTCAGTTCTTGAGAACCAAGCGACCTACAAAAGTTCAACAAATAGTAACTACCACTCTCGGTACGTTGCCATTAGTAACGATTCGTCAGACGAATTATATCTGTTTAAAATCACCAGTAATAGTAACACCAACAGCGACAGAACTAAGATATAATGCAGACAAAAACCAACAAAAACGAAAATGTGGAAGAAGAGAATTTTAAAAACGTTTGATGGTTGCTTAGTGAGTAAAGGAGAGATGCATGCTGGTAGTGGTTATCAGAGACAGAAAATCAAACAAATTGGTCAGTGAACAATCTGGAGCGCCAGACGTAATGAAACCGAACTGAATGCGGGCAGGACGTTTAGGTAAGCAGAATGATGGTATACTGGCACCAGAGTACACTTAGATAGGTTCATAAATTTCTTAACAGAATTCCTAAATGGTCTTTATAAGGATACTGTAATAGAAGCAACTATTTTAGAATTAACAGGAGAAGGTGAGTCTGTTCGACCTCGAGTTTAAGAGTTTACAGTTATTGTTGGGACTTACATTCCCGATCAAGATCCACAAGCGATGGGGGCAATCTATAAAGTGCTGCTGAGTGGGTATGAGATAGTCAAGTCTTCGATATAGAACAATGTTGCTAACTAAGAGGCGTGTGCACCAACATTTTGTTTACATTTACTCCTGCAGGGAAAACAAAAAAGTTGTTAACTACTATGTAAAATTATATTAGAATAGGTTTTTAAATATTGTCTTATATAAATGGTATATTGTACAAATAATGTAGAAATGTTACGGTTTTATGCCGCAGAAAGGTTTATTTCATTTCCTTGTACAAGAAAAGACTCCAGTTGATAATGTGGAAACACGAGAAAATTAGCCAGTATTGAATAAAACGTGTATGTACGAGAAAAAAACAAATGCTTCGTCTTGTCAAGGCCCACACATTGCTACATCAATAACAGTAACGAAAACTCTCAGTGTAGTTTGCAGCAGTATTTTACATGATCGTATTTTCAGTTACGTTTTTTATTGTATTTTCAGTAACTATTACTGCCAGTAGTATTTTCATATGGGATTACTACATCATTATTAATGTTTTGAGACATTTTAATTTTTTAATGTTATCCGGATGACGTATTTGGTATGCACTATATCTGTGATATTCGCTTTTACCCAAAGATTGAAACTCAGCTTGATGTAATCATATGATAACAGCTGTAACAGTAGCAGCAAACACAGTCATAACAACTGAAGAAAATTTACATGAAGTAATAACACAGTTTGCTTCCACCAAAAGGTAACCTGAGCCCCATTGATTGTATTCCTTTCAAAGATTTCTCATATCACCAAAGTGAAGAATTACATGTATTTCCTGCAACCGATAATACGAATCACTATAAATCATATCTTTGTTAACAGCTTGTTCCAAGCTACAATTCGTTACATTAATATTTAAAACATTCTTATTCGCGTATTCTGTTATATCTCATTAAAACGGCACCACAGTTATCACAACAACCACAATTTATTTTAATTTAGTTCATGTTTTTATAATCACGTAAATGTTTTTATACCTGTTGTATGGATAAGCTCTTGTTTCTCGAAAGCCGGCCGAAGTGGACGTGCGGTTAAAGGCGCTGCAGTCTGGAACCGCAAGACCGCTACGGTCGCAGGTTCGAATCCTGCCTCGGGCATGGATGTTTGTGATGTCCTTAGGTTAGTTAGGTTTAACTAGTTCTAAGTTCTAGGGGACTAATGACCTCAGCAGTTGAGTCCCATAGTGCTCAGAGCCATTTGAACCATTTTTTTTTTTTTTTTGTTTCTTGAAACGCATTACTTTATTTTTCTGATTGTTGTCTATATTTGCAATTATTTTTTCAGGAAATATACTTTAACACATAGTATCCGTAATGTTTTAAAGGGAAAACAAGTGGTAACATTAAAATACGTCCAGCATATTCAAAAGTCTGCTGTAACTATAATATGAAGTCTACATCAAACGATAAATATAGAGGTGCTAAGCTGTAAGTGCGTTTAGTAGACCAGAATCTCTTTGGTTTTCTGGACTCTTCACGCGAACGTCTTGGCACGCTCTCTTAGGGAAGATGGAAACATTTACTTCGGCAATTTTTTTCAAGCCTGTGCAATCAAATATTGCGAAATCTGTCGTGTCTGAGAATAAACAGGAATAACCGGACATATACGAAGACATCAAATAGCATTGCCATTGAACAGTCAGGCTTGTAGTGTCTAGTAATTGTTTGAATTTTTACTCTACCTATATTGCTCCACAAATGAAGAATGAGAACAAAGAATGAGTGTGCACTGATCCCGGATGCGTTCGCTGTACGCCAGTCCTCGCGTATTATCAAGAAAGGACGTAGGAAGGCAACCCATCTAGGTGCGTGGTTGCATGCAGTAATAAGGCTTACTGTTTTACATTAAGATGTGTCATTGTGCCGAGAGGTGACTATTTTAGTTCGCAGTCATTCAGTTGTTGGTTTTAGAGGACTGTCTGTCGGCTTAGTTCGTATACTTAGATCCTTTGTTAGGCAATCTGCGTGTAATTACTCCTTCAACAGCATCCCAGTTCCGCCAACTAGCTGGAACTAGTTGGTACATTCCGTAACCTATGGTTACATCTTCGATTAGGATCGACAACGGTGGTATTTAGTATTTTGCAACGTAACATTTAAAGCAATTACTACTTGCAAATAATAGTATCGCTCTGACGGCACTGCAGAACGCACTCGTCACAACTCATCGAAGGTGTAAGATGCTTTGGTCTCTTGCTTACAGGTAGCCGCGATTTTTGTGAAAGAGTGTGCGCGCGCAGATAGGTACCCTTTGCTATAACTGGGTCACAGTCTGATTCACGCCGATCAATTTCATGGGCCAATGCTTCCCGTTGAATGGCTCAGTATTTCTATTAAAGGAGTGCAGGCACACGCCATTCAAGCTTGTGAGCCAGTGAGATTAATTCGCGACCATAACTGTAACCAGAATCCCTTCAAAACATTTAGCTGCGTCCATTTCTTCTGAGGAGTGTTTATTTACCCCGAAAACGTATATCCATAGATCACGATTCACGCATTACACTGCGGATACAATCCCAATGAGAATCAAATACAACCGGGTGCTGCGATATCGTTTCAAATTTAATAAATAGTTTTTGCTGTCTTGCTATCAACACGCGCATTTCTTTCTTTCGTAATGGTAATTGGAGAAAAGGCCGACGCTAGAGTTTCTCTCTACATTGACGTGATTAATACGACATTTACATCAGAAATACTGTTACAGCGAATAACGCAGCACTCTTGTTTGTGAGACTGGAGGTTAAACGGATCCGGCTTGAAGCAGAGCGCCAGACAACCAGGGTGGGGTTCTAAGGTCCACGGCAAGGCAAATGCCATAAACATTCCCGATCTTAGACTCAGAAAACACGATGTAGACAGATGACACACACAACATACCACCATTTGGTCAACAGACTACTGTGGGAAAAGGAAGGGCGTCCAACTGCTGAATGGCATAAAACGCTTACCAAAACGAATAGGCACTGTCTCGGCAAGGCAAGATCTGAATAAACAGAAGAGCAATTTGATATTTACAATTATAAGCAGAGGAGATGGCTTGTGATTCTTGCTATACAAACTCCATGTTTCTTATTTTTTTTCTGGTTTATTGTCCGATAACCTTATACCCCTAATAAGAACACATGGGTTATTTACATTTTATGGAGTGGACAGCTGTTAATGTTGCCTCTTTGGTGTTTTTAATCACCCCTGAGGCTGCAAATACACGGAGTCCACTCCAGTGGATACTTCCTACTGGTGCTGTGCCTCCATGCATTTTCAGCCTCAGGACTGATTAAAAGCGCCAAAGAAGCGACATTAAGAGCTGTCGGCTGCAGTGGACAACTATACCACATGGTTAATGAGCATTCGACGTAATTCATCTTCTGAACTGTCTGCGATCCGGTGTGCTCTTTGAGCGCGTTTTTTAACGTATTCTTTGATGACTACTGAATTTTTACCATTATTCACGCTTGTAAGTATTGGAAAGGAAACATTTTCAACATCAGGGTAAGTTTCCTGCTAGTATCTGCAGGAGTCACGTTGACACTCATGCCCGTACTATCCTCAGGACACTGGAGCGAACGAAATGTGATACTCGGACAAATCTTCTCAACTGCTCCGTTTCTTTCAGTGCCTTTGTGGTTCGGTATGGACTCAACAGAATAGACGGTGCATAAAAACAAAAAAACTCTCCACATACAAAACCGGCAAGGGAAGAAAGTATCATTCTGTTAAGTAACAATTCAATGAGCAAGCAGACCCAACTGAAAGGGGTTACCAGAATGGACAAAATGTACTACCATGTATTGGCCGTTTGAGGTTATCAGTTAGCTGTTGAGAAGAAATCTACTTGTCAGTGGGTGAATGAGTCGCCGGAGGCTCGAAATCAGCAACAGCAGTTTATTCCTACGTTCTGCCACAGTCGGCGTCTTTCCACTTACGCAGCTGGAGGGAGGCCGCTTTGTCATTTAAAGTACAGGTTTATAACACATGAATTGCTCAGGGTGCGTTACTTGTGACGTACTAAATTCAGTACGTCAGCTTTTATTTCAGCCTAGTTTCTATTCCAAAGCGACAGTAGCCTTAGGTCTAGCTACAGATACAGCCTCTGTTTGAGTTGACAAAGAGGCAATATGAAGTTCGTTAACTGAAACTGCACTTTGTTTTGATGGTCGTTTTCGGAGTTCTGAATATTATTTATGAATGAACATTGTTGCTCCAAAATATAATTCTGTCAAATATGATAGAAAGGATATAGGCAAAGGAAGCTTTTGCGTTTCAGTGTCGGTGACAACGGGTATTATTTTTATAGTGAAGACACTGACTATAATAGTGTCAAGAAAGCTCATTAAGTAATATTCAGTAACATGAATTCAAATTGTTCGACTATGCTGGCTATGGGATCATTCTGTGACAGTGAAATATCGTTTTTGGGAATGTTTTGAGTCGATATTTTGCGCACTGCGTTTTGTTACAGTTAAGCGATATCTTTCTCTCTGTGTGCTGAGATTACCAACTACCCTACTGCGCAAATCATTTAGATTACAATCTAATCCTTTCACAACGGCACCTCTTCACCGAAAAAAAGATAAAATTTAGAATCATCTGTCACATTTCGCAATAGATCAATCACAGATATCAAGAAAACTAGTGGACCGAGAACAGGACCCAGCGGCACAACCCACTTTAGAACACCTATTCACTTTCAAATTTGTTTCCTCTTTCTTGCCACAGAGGAGAAAAGTTCTACTTCCTATTTTCAGCACAAGAAGTAGCTACACTTTTCGTCCTATTATTTGACATAAAAGTTACGTTGTGTATCCATATAGTTCGGCCAATTTTGCCTACTATCTGAGCACAATACAGAACGATGTTACTATTCTTTGAAATCTCATTCAGTTTCCCTTCGTTTAAGGCACGATCTCTCATGTAAGTTCTCTTGCAAGGTCGACAGTAACGTTAAAATCATTTTCGAAAAGGTTTACATATAACAAATGTTATCATGCTTTGAAGATTTTATCGCACGAAAAGTAACCGCAGTTGGCAGTATAGTGTATCGGAGAACAAAGCGAGACTACCAACTGAGAGCTCTCAGCAGACGTATCAAGTTGTGCATGGCCGATACTTTAAGAGCCCTGTCGACGTAAGTCAGTTATTCTGGTCTTCCTGGACACTTATAACCGTGGCTTCAGGTGTCTTTACAGTCTTCTTACGAGTTTCCCAACGCCTTCCTTTTGTTTGAGAGGGACTTCTCGACAAGTTAGGGTCTACGTAGCCCATATCATCGTAATAGCGGGTGAGCTTCCGCTGTGCGGATATTTGTCGCCTTTGCAAGGGGACAGCACCGCTCTGTCGCAAGATTCACGCTTTATGGTCACCAGAGCTCTAAAACTCAGCGGAATTTCGCTTCTGATCCTTTTTCACCAGTTTATGAGCACTTACCGCATATGTTATTTACATGTTTCCGTCAGAAGACTGAACATAAACAGAAGTGATGCCCGTGAGACGGAGCCATGTTTATCTTCCATCCCACTTCACCGCTCTCAGCAGAGTTTATTGCCTTTTATAACTGGTCACTTGTTCGGTTTCACTGCCCCATTAGTAGTATATGATGCGTTCTTTGGAACAACTCGAAGCTTTAGGTAACGGATGGCTCCTTGTTTACACTTCAGGTCACTAACCCATGGCCGTCCACGTGTGACAACATTTGATGATTGACCTTAGTCGGGTAGCTGAATTTCCATTATACTGAAACACCACTGCTAAGACTGGAGAAGGGGATTGTTGCCCCCCCCCCCTCCCTCTTATGTGTACTTCAACGGTCCCTGGGAAGAAGGAAGAATGGCGTAATCACAGACCAAGGGTTGTTTCCAGAGAGAAACCTTCATTCATATTTTCGTCATATTACTGGCATTGTTTATTGGAAACACTGAATGATATTACACTACAACCCTGCATCTCCAATAGATAACGGCAAGTATGGGTAACTATTTTTCCCAAAGCTCATAAACTACTCAAATAAAGGATATTTCTGTTGCAAAAGATGCCCCATTATCTCCATTTAAACTTAGCGCTACCCGTTAATAACTGTGAAAACTGTCCTGTTATTTATTCTTTACAAAATATTTTTCCTTCAAAATTTGTAACAGATCAGAGAAAGTGCTCATCAGTAATGACGTTACTCGGAATGAAAGTGATTTTTTTCTTTTTTCAGTTCTTAATCTCATCCAACTCAATCCTCCGAGCGATGTTAAGAAAATAAGTCGCTTCAAAACAATCGTGCAACCTATAAGCTCACACAGTTCTTCAGGCCGGGACACTCATAAATTCTAATTATTAGAATAGAAGAGACAGAGAAGATTCAAAGTGCCACAGACGGATCCTGTGCACGCTCCAGTCCAAGACATGCAATGCATGGTCGTCCTTGAGCTAGTTGTTTGTTTCCACCCATCATATCTTGTGGAATGGAACAGCTACGTGCCGTCATTTTTTTACCGGGTTTGTGTGTGTGTGTGTGTGTGTGTGTGTGTGTGTGAGAGAGAGAGAGAGAGAGAGAGAGAGAGAGAGAGGTGTCTTGAGCTTTCCACCTAGGATATGGAATGGAACAGAGAATGAGCTGAGATTAATAACTGTATATTCATGCGAACGGGAACCAACTGACGATGCCAGTAATAAAGAAGTGAAACACACATACTCGAAGACAGAAGCTACTTAGAGTGTGAATACTCACTGAGGCGGTGCTTGGTCTGCGCCTCCCGCATGCAGTCCCAGTGCAGCAGCTGATACCACGACGCTCCCTGCAGCTCGGCGCGTGGGTACCCCAGGTGGAACTCTCCGCTGCAAACCAACAAACCACTAATCGTTACAGGGTCACAAACGCTTTACTCTTTATCATGTCAGAATCTTACTACTTCACCGACAGCATTAAGTTTGGCGACTGCATGATCTATACGAACAGTATGACAATTTGCATCCCTTCACGAAATACTGTACTATTAAATGGTCACATGGTGAAGCGCAAAATTCTGTCCGGTTGGTCGTAGTTTAATATGACGTCGGTACAGAAATTTCGAATATATTAACTGAAATTCAACTTTCAGCAGTTAATTTACTAAGAAAGATCTTGACATGCCTTTTCTGCTTTCCCACAAACGAGTGTAAGAAAGGTTTCTTGTTCCCACTGCAACTAAGCTAATGTTTATTATCTAATGAAATTAATATCTAAGGGACTTAGAATCATTATATATTCTTTCTTCGTGATGATTACTGAGTTCTATATCGTACAACGTCTCCTCAATCAGCTGTCATCGCCGGCCTGTGTGGCTGAGCGGTTCTAGGGGCTTCAGTCTGGAACCGCGCGACCACTACGGTCGCAGGTTCGAATCCTGCCTCTGGCATGGATGTGTGTGACGTCCTTAGGTTAGTTAGGTTTAAGTAGTTCTAAGTTGTAGGAGACTGATGACTTCAGATGTTAAGTCCCATACTGCTCAGAGCCATTTGGACAATTTTTTTTTCAATCGTCAACAAGCAGTAGCTGGTTCTTGTGTCCATGGCCCCATGTAATTACGCAGTTGGGCATAAAAATTCGTGTTTGGAGTGATATCACGAATCCTAGTCGTGAACTGCTGGAAAGTGGCATTACATAGCCCCGAATAAAGTCATTAATCCTGGAAATGCAGAATTAGTTTCTTTAATTTCATTCAGTGTCGTCGAAGTATCGATTTCGGTCCATAATGAGCGTCTTCATATCTGAATAATGTCCCGTTTCCTAAGAATTCAAGATACTAATCCATTTAATATTCGTATAAAATATAAAACAGTCGTATTTAATTGTCCGTGTGGCATATTTAGAGCGAAAATATATATTTACAATATTGTGCCAAGTATGCTTCTAGGACAATCAACTATGATTGTTTTGTATTTCTTATGAATATACAGGGTGACAATTATTGAACTATATGAAATAAAATCGTCACAACGTCTGAACGGTTTGCGCTAGGACTTTCAAACTGCAAGGTTGGCCGCTGGTTATGATGGCAATTAGTATGAGAAGTGTGGTTTGGTTTAGCGAACCAGCCCACTATCATTTGGTGGGTTGGTCAATAAGCAAAATTTTCGCATTTGGGGGACTGAGAATCCCTATTTCGCGATCAAGATGTGATTCATGCAAGACGGAGCTCGACCCCCTCGAAGCAGGAGAGTGTTTGATGTCCTGGAGGAGCACTTTGGGGACCGCATTCTGGCTACGGGGTACCCAGAGGTCAGTGCATGGGCCTCGATTGGCCGCCATGTTTTCTGGATCTGAACACATGAGACTCCTTTTTGTGGGGCCATATTAAAGAAATGGTGTACAGCAATAAGCCAAAAACCATTGCTGAGATGACAACATCCATTCAGGAGGCCATCGACAGCATCGATGTTCCGATACTTCAGCAGGTCATGCAGAATTTCGCTGTTCGTCTGCGCCACATCATTGCTAATGATGGCAGGCATATCGAACATGTCTTAACCCAAGTTCGAATATCTGTAATGACATTTAAATGTTGAATAAAGTGTGTGCATTCCGTAGTTTGCAACTAATTTACCTTTCTTTTCGTGTAGTTCAATAATTGCCACCCTGTAGAATGTACCGGGAATCTAAATTCCTAGGAAACAGAACAGTATACTTTTGTTAATAATTTTGTATGGTTTTTACGATTAATGCATACTTGAGCTTCAACTGTTGCAGACTTTATTACATTTTATACGTACACCAGTGTTCTCGTTTTATATATAAGCGTGTACAATGCCATTCATGTCACCAGCATTTTAGTTGACTTTCGTGGCACATCCTGAGTACGACTGGCTATTTGACAGTTCGTTGTTTGTAACTCATCGTACATATCATATACTTCTAGCAACGTCACTCAGTTTTATTGATTCTGTACCAAAGGTATGTTGTGGCTCTTAAGCTTAACTATTTCACTTTTATTTTAACAAACTTGTTTTATTTCTGCTGTTCAGTCCTTGTTAATTTGTTAGACTCGCAGTGCGAATATGGGGAGGAAAACATTTCTATTCATCTCTTGTAGTGCTGTCTTTATCAGTATTCGTGCACAGTGTTGGAAACGGAACTGACTAAAGGCTATGGTTTCGATGTAGTCAAATGCTTGTCACAACTAGTATAAGTATTGTGTACAGGGTAAATATTTAATTATTTACATTTATGTCCCGTACAATAGTTTATATCTTTCTGTTTTAATTTCTTTGTTTATGAATATTCGGTTGGTTAATTTGTCCATGTATATTTTTCTATAGCCGGCCGGAGTGGCCGAGCTGTTCTTGGCGCTACAGTCTGGAACCACGAGACCGCTACGATCGCAGGTTCGAATCCTGCCTCGGTCATGGATGTGT
Organism: Schistocerca piceifrons; assembly: GCF_021461385.2. Lineage (NCBI taxonomy): Eukaryota > Metazoa > Arthropoda > Insecta > Orthoptera > Acrididae > Schistocerca > Schistocerca piceifrons. Next base: position 507,388,576 of record NC_060149.1, on the reverse strand, counting down.
GTGATGTCCTTAGGTTAGTTAGGTTTAAGTAGTTCTCAGTTCTAGGGGACTGATGACCTCAGAAGTTAAGTCCCGTAGTGCTCAGAGCCATTTTTCTCTATACTTTATTGTCAACATCTATTTTGTTTGGTACTTCTGACATGAATAAAGAAAGAAGGCCGGAATCCATGTTTCAGAATGAGCCAGAAATATATTACTTCGTCTAACAACCAACGTGGATACATACTACGGCACTAGGATTAGAGAAATTCAGGCCTATAGGATGATACAGAAAGTCATTCTTCCCCGGGTACCATTCGTGAATGGAATAGGAATGGTCAGTGGGGCTTGGGAAGGGAATGAGACTGATATACTGTATACCCTCCGCTCCACACGGTACGGTGTACAATCTACAGTTACCACATAGGACAGTGGTCGAATTATTATGCGCAAAAATGGAATTGGCCGGTACACTGGAAGCCAAAAAATTAATCTTCGGTAGGTTACGACGAAAAACACTAAAAAATGGCGTGATGAACATTGTCATCTTTGCAGAGGGAACAATAAATACGGAAAAGTGGATCTGAAGAACTTCAGAAGCGGACCAGGCTAATGTGAACAAAACTCAGAATATTAATTAAAACCAAGGTGCATTTGGAAGGCGAATGGTTTGCTTACTGCAGCGAAATCGTATTTTAAGGGCAAGCCACATCATCGACGGCACAGAAGCTGTCCTCCGCCACGTCTGCAGCGGTACCGCACGCACTGTTGTGACGCCGAGTACCGCCCCGGCCCGACGGAGCGAACCATCTGCCACATACCGAAAACGGCCTCTCTGCATTATTCAAGGCGCCATTTGCCACGTGTACGTGCCGGACGGTTACAAACAGTTCGTCATGTTGAGCTGTCGCATGACTCACGGCCTGCGCAGTGCCACCGAGAGCCGCTATGTGCTATTTCACGAATTCCGTGATTAATACAACACGGCCGGAGCTGCCGAGAATAAAAATTGCGACAGGGAGAGGAAGCTTACCAAAAAGGGGCAGTCCGCAGCCCGGCTCCGATATACAATGAGCTTCCCGCTCCACATAAGCGGTATTTGCATCGGAATTATGCGCATACCATTAAAGCTACTTCTGGCCGGTGGAAACGTATCCAGGAAAAATCTTAATTTTCGGAGCGGAGGAATTTACGATTAGCGCGAGCGCCCGGTGACAAGACAATGTGACGCGGGCTGTGAGGTAGTCTCTAATCGTGAGGGCTGGTGACTTATTCGGCTGTCATTGCGCTGGCAATTAGGTCGTTTGTAGCCGCAGCTCTCCACGCTTCATTAACTCCCATTGTTCTGCATCTCCCTGAGCACACTTCGCGTAAATCAAGCGTTATTCCTCAAATATTTCGCTGGCGTCATCTTCGGCGTTTGACTGAACGCCCAAAGTGAGCAAGATCGACTAGATGAGCCATCAGAGATGCACATCGTAGGTCCAAAAGTTCCGAGACTGAATTTCTTTCTGGCGTGTAAGAGACGTAAGAGCAGTAACCACGGTGGCAATCTGAACTAACAACTGTAAACAATGTCCATTCCCCAGTAAGCTGTGATCAGGCAGTGTTAAGTAGCGCACAATTTCAGTGGAGCGACGTCTCTAAATAAAGTGTTAAAGATGTTCTCCAGGCTGTTTTCAAGACGAGAAAAGTGTGTGCGAAGTTTTCCTCGCACACCTTGACGCTCGAAAAAAAAAAAAAAAAAAAAAATGACGCGTGGACGTGAACGGCGACTTTTCTGGAAAAAATTATCACGGATGACAAGACTTGGTGTTATCAATACGAACCTACCACAAAACAAAAATGTGTAGAAATTCACATAAATTGTCAACGTTTTGACGCCATTCAAGCCAACGTGATGCACGAGTTGAAAAATCTACCAAACAAGGACTTTTCTCACAGGTTAAAAAGATTGGATGGACATCCTGTACATTTTACTCCAGCGGTGGCAGACTATGTACAATACTTGAAACTTTAAAACGACCATCATAACTTTTCTGTCTCCTTTATTAGTCCAGTTTCGAAATTGTTTGGACTGACGGGTAAGTTTTCCACGGCAAAAACTTGTCACAAATTTCATTCCTTCAGAGCAGCAGTAGCTTAAAATTTCACCTTAGCCGTCACTTTAATCTAAACATGACCAGTTTTTAACGTACGGACTGAACGAACGAAGTCTTTTAATTAATTCAGTCTGTCTCTGGCATTTTTGAATAGACGTCAGAAATAAACATTTTCTTGTTTTCAACAATACGTCTTGTTTGTCACAGGTTTGGAGGAACTGATTCAACAATCAGAAGATGGTTCAAATGGCTCTGAGCGCTATGGGACTTAACATGTGAGGTCATCAGTCCCCTAGAACTTAGAACTACTTAAACCTAACTAACCTAAGGACATCACACACATCCATGCCCGAGGCAAGACTCGAAACTGCGACCGTAGCGGTCACGCGGTTCCAGACTGTAGCGCCTAGAACCGCTCGGCCACATAGGCCTACCAACGAGAAGAAAGTAGGGACACAGTGCTACAACACAACCGCACCTTGCAAGACACTGTGATGAAGTTAAGCCCAACCTTCTAGGTTTTTTTTTTTTTTTTTTTTTTACAGAATAACTTGTTTTTAAGAGTAAACATATTAATGGCTGTAAAACGGAATCGGGTTGAAATAATGACCAGAATGCGTAATAAACAGAGAATGACTACTACTGTCTATGAGTAATGAATTATTACAAGCGCAGACTGATGGCATAGACAAAGAAACGTCTTCGCTCGACTAGCACCAGGCAAGGCGGTGCAGTGGTAAACAACGGGACATATTCGGGTGGATGGCTGTTGAAATCCACATTTGACAGTTCGGTTTCCCTTAATTTCCCGGAATCGCTTAACATAAATGCTGGGATGAAAGGACACTGACGATTTCCGTTGCGCGGGATTAGCCGAGCGGTCTATGGCGCTGCAGTCCTGGACTGTGCAGCTAGTCCCGGCGGAGGTTCAAGTCCTCCCTCTGGCATGGGTGTGTATATTGGTCCTTAGGATAATTTAGGTTAAGTAGTGTGTAAGCTTAGGGACTGATGACCTTAGCAGTTAAGTCCCATAAGTTTTCACACACATTTGAACATTTTTTTGACGATTTCCTTCCTCATCCTCCCGTTATGCCACTCTAACGCACCGAAGAGCTTTCAAAAACGATGTGGAAATGCCATATAACCTTCCTTGGCGTGAGTTTGAAAGAGTTACAGTGGGACAAGAGGGTACTAGGCCATGCAGCGTTATCACAATGCGATTTGACCGCCATCACGTACGAACGGACTTAAGGATCTCCAAACTTGGTGCACAGTAGTGGCCACTGTCCGCTGCGAGCTGGGATGGTGGCTCACACGACGTTGCATCGGCTCCCACTGTTCAGGCAGTGACGGCTAGGAGGTCAAATGTGATGTTGTCTTACATATCCTCACTATCGTGCTAATGCCATCCAGGTAGTTTGTAACTGCTGAGCGACGTAGTGAATAAAAGAAAAGTGCGGAAATGAGGGGAAGAACTGAACAAGTCGCAACATGACGTGCCCGAGGTACAACCTTCCCTTCAAGCAACTCCAAAACCGTATTTCATCAGCATTTCTTTTTCTTTCCTATATTGTACTTTGGGCTGACAGTGTGTAAGGCTACCATTAACGATATCCTTATCAACGATTTACGAGGGGCGTTCGATAAGAAATGCAACACTTTTTTCTGAAAGCGTGTTGGTTTTATTCTGGATTCCACTACGTCATGTTATTCCTCACTCTTTTGGCTACAAAACACTATTTTTCAACATACCCTCCGTTCAATGCGAGAGCCTTACGCCATGTTACAGGGAGGGCCTGTATCCCCACATGGTACCACTCTACTGGTCGATGTCCGAGCCGACGTCTCGCTGTATAAATAACTCCCCCATCTTCCACGTACTGCTTCCCACGGACTGCATCCTTCATTAGGTCACACAAATGGAAGTCGGGAAGTGGGTGATCCGGGATGTAGGGTGGATGAGGAAGAGCACTCCACTGGCATTTTGTGAGCTTCTCTCGGTTGCATGGACTTGTGTGAGACCAAGCGTTGCCATGGAGAAGGAGCAGTTAGTATTTCCTCTTTTTTTTCATTTTTTATTTATTTTTTATTTTTTTTACGACAAACACGCCGATATCCTTTCTTCAGTTTCCTGAGGATAGCACAGTAGAGTTTATGGTTGCACCATAAGGGAGTACATCAAACAGAAAAACCCCTTTGGAGCCCCAGAAGATTGGTGCCGTAACTTTACCGGCAGAGCGTACGGCTTTTAACATTTTCTTCCGAGGAGAGATGGTGTGACGCCACTCCGTGGATTGCCCTTTTTTTCGGTTCGAAGTGACGAACCTATGTTTCATAGCATGTGGCGATCTTCGATAGAAAAACAGTCACGATCAGCCTCGTAACACGCAAGCAATTCCGCAAAGATGGTCCTTCGTTGCTCTTTATGGACTTCGTTAGGCGGAGAGGAACCAGCAGGCACACAATTTCGAGTACTCCAACTGGTGAACGAGTGTGTCAGCACTACCAAAAGAGACTTCCAGTCGTGCAGCGAAGTGTTTGATTGTGATCCGCTGATTACCTCGAGTAAGAGTGTCCGCACGTTCCAATATTGCAGAAGTCACAGCTGTGTGCCGGCGGCCGGCACGCAGATAATCGGACATGTTTGCACGACCTTGTTGCAATGATGACAGACGCCTCGGCCAACGAGTAATGGTGGTTTTGTTCACTGCTAGATCTCCCTAGATATTCTGAAAGTAGCTACGAATAGCTGCGATGCTCTGGTTGTCCTTCGAAAGAAACTGAATGACGGCTGTCTGCTTGGAACGCACCTCGGTTACAGACCCCACTTTAAAGACTATTAGAGCGCCGTCACCTAACGGAACTTCAAGAAACTATAGGGACTGAAACTAAACTATTCCACGATGTCAAATGTGGTGTCACCGCCAGACACCACACTTGCTGGGTGGTAGCCTTTAAATCGGCCGCGGTCCGTTAGTATACGTCGGACCCGCGTGTCGCCACTATCAGTGATTGCAGACCGAGCGCCGCCACACGGCAGGTCTAGAGAGACTTCCTGGCACTCGCCCCAGTTGTACAGCCGACTTTGCTAGCGATGGTTCACTGACAAATTACGCTCTCATTTGCCGAGATGATAGTTAGCATAGCCTTCAGCTACGTCATTTGCCACGACCTATCAAAGCGCCATTACCAGTTACTATTGATGCTGTAAAACATGTACCGTCAAGAGCGATGTTCACCATTTACGGATTAAAGTTAAGTATTCCAACAGCTACGTCCTTTTTTGCTAAAGTCTAACTTCCTTGTCCTGTTCCAGACCTCACGCCAGCCTGCGTGAGCTAAAACGCGTGCCTTTCGGCTTCCTCTGATAGTGGATTGGCTCTCTTGCCAATCCACAACATCAAACTAAAAATTCCACCTTTTTCAACCGAAACTGGCTGAGAAAAACTGTATTGTATTACTTATTGAACAGTGCTTATACCTAGCAGCATGTGCTTGCCGGTGATCCTTACTTTCCAGAATTTTCTGTCATGCGCCTTTTACTGGCGGGCGGTGGATTGTCGTGTCACTTCGACAATGTTTGCAGTAGCGTACGTGAGTCAGAAGTCGTTTTCGATCGAAATCTGCGGAAAGAGTCGCCGAAAATGTGCACGTGAAATTAAAGTGGGAAGTACCTATCAGTAGTGGCGAGGACTATATTTAGACGATATGTAAAGATGAATGAGGAGACGTGAATTACAGAGTGTTTCGAGCCGAACAAAAGTGGATTTACGGGACCAGATGTGACCTTACAAGATTCATGTGAACAGTCAATGTTAACGTATACATCGCCGCGTGGAATAAATTATAGACGAACTAACGAGACTTGTTATCAGGTTTGTACTTCGCTAACACGAATGGACTGTGGCTTCTTCTGAATAAATGTACATTACAAGTGAATTATATCAGTGTGAATGAGTAGAACAGAGGCGTGTTGTATTGTTTGAAGTTCAATAAACCAAGTAAACGGACATCGTCTTCTATTACCGAAGATTATCTCATCCTTTCTTTTACGTGACATTTAATTATGGACACGTCACGAACAGTTACGCGCTCGGTTTATTTTCTTTTTCAGAAGCCGTCTGTTGTAAGTAGTTCCTTTCGAAGGTCCGATCGCCAAACATGAAGAATACGATAATCTTAGCTACAACTTCTAAGGGACAGCCTATAAGTGTTACAGTTACTACTTTTCAGTTGAAATCATTTATCAAATACACAAGAATAGTTTTAAAATTTTGAACGACCCAATATTTACATGTGTACTAAATTATTAAAATTGCAATTGTGCAACGAAAGTTTTTAAAACTGGTTGTTTTTTAAAAACACAAATACTGAGGGCATTTTCTCGCTGAAGTTCACTACACTGTAAGTTCCGCATTATAAAATAATAAACTGGGAGTAAGAAGGAATATTAGGGTTTAACGTCCCATTGACCACCAAGTCATTAGAGACGGAGCACCAACTGGCGAAGGGTAGGGAAGGAAATCAATCGTCTTCTTTTCGAAGGAACCGTCCTGGAATATACCGTAGATGATTTGCGAAACCTCGGAAACACTAAACTTGGATGATTGTTCTGGAATTGGAACCACCGTTCTCTCGAAAACGAGTCCAGCGTGTTACCACTGCACCTCGTTCGGTTTGAACGGGAGGATTAAGTTGTACTGAGGGAAGTAGGGTGATAATTGAGTTGATACTCAGGGGTGTGTAGTGTGAGTAAATAGGTGGCTAGAGACACAGAATTCGAAATAAAGTTTTCTAGGATGATCATTTATACGTTTATGACCTATCCCTTTTTATCGTGTACCTAATCTTTGGCATAAAGTTCAATTCAGTTATACGTATGTTTCCTAAAATTGAGATTTACACGTATGTTGATGTAGTAATACATATTTACCGAGGTCTTGTTCCTAAGTTCAGTGGAATTCAGGCTATGGGGAGCGCGCAGTATGGTCAAAATTTTATTTAAAGATGGATCGTCTAAATTTTGCAGAGAAGTTCAAGTCAGCTGAAGACAAGCTACTTACTACACTTCAGAAAGGCAAAACTCTCGCGCTACAGGTTGTGAAGCAAAACCTTTCCTTAGTCCAAACTATTTCCACGTGCAAACATTGTAGCAGGAACCATAAATTTGACAAATCTATCTCATGTCTCTGATATTTAATGCCCTTTAAAACGAAATTTTAGAGTTCTTAGAACAAGCACTACAATACCTTTCTCAATCTGCAATGAGGGCATATGTAGTGAATAGGAGTTACTACAATAATCTACTTCTTGCGTAATGCAAATAGTTTGGAAGGTAACTACGATACTGTCCAGATAGCATAATTTACAAAGCCATCATACACGAAATAGCATGGAACATGTGTTAAGCATTTTCATTTAAGACGTAACTAAGAATGACGAAGATATATGTCGTGTTTTAGTGTTTCAGGAGAATAAATAGTGGTACTGGAAATCACAAGTTGATCCTACTTCTTTTCTTGTCTAATACTTGACGTGGCATTCGCCTGGACTAGAACTTTAATAACATGAAGAATTTCAAATCACACAGTGGCTGCAATTACTCTGTTAAGTGCATTTATAATAATTGGTTGACTGAGACTGTCCACACAGCGCGGAAAGCCAAGCCTATGACACAGCTACAGCTACCCCGAGACTGTGTTAAATAAACAAAATTTCCAGTTAATAAGTGTTTTCTTCTTACTCAAATGGCTCTAAGCACTATGGGACTTAACTTCTGAGGTCATCAGTCCCCTAGAACTTAGAACTACTTAAACCTAACTAACCTAAGGACATCACACACATCCATGCCCTAGGCAGGATTCGAACCTGCGACCGTAGCGGTCGAGCGGTTCCAGACTGTAGCGCCTAGAACGGCTCAGCCACTCCAGCCGGCTTTTCTTACTCATGAAACGAAAATCAAATAACATCAAAGATGATCTTTCTCCATCACTCAGTTATATTTTACAAACAAATGTATTTTACTGTATTTTCGGGAAAATAAGTCATGAAATCTCATTGTTATGCTATGTTATTCCATTGCTCAAGAAGAATAAATCATAAAATATAAGGTTCCTACATACACACATAACAAACAAATAAATAAATTGTCCTACATAACAATACAAAACGTGTTAAAGCAATAAGAGCACCAATAATTACTCACAGAATGCAACAGAAATGGAGAAGGAAGAGACACTGAAAGCAAATGATTACTATGGAGTAGTAATCTAGTGTCTTGAAAAACACTTAACAACAAGACGGAAAGTATGAGCGTGAGAGAATTTGTCACAGCAACCTATAGAAAAATTTTATTGAAACATTTTCAGCATCTATATCGAACATAACGAAAATTATGATATATTAATCAGAACCAAGATGCAAGAACTATTATCTCCATTAGTCCAACTAGACAAGCTCAAATACTACGCTGTGAGAAGCAAAATTACATATTTCATGTGACCTACCTCACGAGAGGCCATATAGCTGGAACTTCCTCAAAGGAGGCACAAAAGAAAATAGGAAATACTTGAAAGTAAGGAACATAAAAAATATCAGTATATCATATACAGATTTGAGTTAACATTAATTTGCATACATCGACAATATATTTAATCTCTGTATGTTAAACTGTGAAAAATATGCTTATCTCAAACTGTCTACAGACACACGGCAGAATACAAAAAGTATATATTAAATACTATCAGAAAAGAAGTAACGAAAGGTCAACTATTTTTTCCAAGTGAGAGCCTCATGCTGAGAATTGTATAGTAACTTCATAATTATAGAAAAGCACGATTTTCTGTATGTGCTACAGAATTAATTAATTTTGTTAAACGTTTTTCGACATACAAGGCCATCATTAGATTTTAACTGACTAGCATCGTCAAATAAAGTGCAATATTGGTGAACAGCATTGAGAAAGATGATACACATCAAGAGTGAGGTTCAAGCGAAGAGTAAATGTCACTTTTAACAATGCAGTGGTAATGAAATTAAAAACTTTAAACAGCAAATAAATATAAAGAGACGAACCATAAAAATATTAACACTAGACTCGAAAGAAAGTGCCTCTATAGTAAGTTAAATTAACACTCATAACAAAATAAATTTTATATCTGAGAACAGTTCTGAAGAGTAGCTTGAACTGGTATTACATTTACTGACATTTGTAACATTAGACTATATGGAATATATAGACGATCACAACAAAATGAATAAATACAGGAGAAATGAGGAATAAACTGGAAGCGACATAGTGGGAAGAGTATGAAGTTTAGAATAGCGAGATATTGAGCTATGTTTGGTCATTTAATGTTAAATCAGAAGTGTGGGCCACATGCTTGTTGATTTCCAGGGCTTACAACAAATTAAGTTTTTGGTCTTTGTTTGCTATGTTGGAAACACTGGATTGTGGCTCAACACATGCTTAGCATATAAGTAATCATAATTCTGTAACCTCCAGCTACGTTCATGATCAGCAAACCTAGTTTTATATGTGTGACTCATCAAAATAAACCTTATGACAAGCAGGACAAGTAATTTAGTATACACCACTGCTGGCTACTAATTGGGTCTTATCCTTACTATTGAAAATGTGGTGTCATCGCGAGACACCACACTTGCTAGGTGGTAGCCTTTAAATCGGCCGCGGTCCATTAGTATACGTCGGACCCGCGTGCCGCCACTATCAGTGATTGCAGACCGAGCGCCGTCACACGGCAGGTCTAGTCTAAAGAGACTCCCTAGCACTCGCCCAGTTGTACAGCCGACTTTGCCAACGATGGTTCACTGTCTACAGACGCTCTCATTTGCAGAGACGACAGTTTAGCATAGCCTTCAGCTACGTCATTTGCTACGACCTAGCAAGGCGCCATATTCAGTTACTATAATTACTATTGTCAAGAATGTATTCTGAACAGATAATATTGTGAATCATGTACCGTCAAGAGCGGCGTTCATCATTAATGGATTAAAGTTAAGTATCAAACTAATTACGTCCGCTTTCTGAATTCTCATTCCTTGTCATGTTCCAGACTCACGTCAGTATAGTTCTTCCCTGCGTGAACTAAAACGCGTGCATTTCGGCCTCCACTCGTAACACGGTGTTGGCTCTTCTGCTAACACAAAAGAAAATAAACTGAGCAATGATGTTACTGACATAGTAGGATATCCTACAGTTTTAGAATTTCATTGTTTTGGTTACACTCTCTGACACCTGTTCTTGGATTGTTTATTACTTCCTGTAGCACTGGAAGGAACAGTAGAGAGAGCATAGACGAGGGTATAATTCCAATTTTTGTTTCTTGTGTAACATACGGCCAGTCTGAACAAGATTATAGCTACTGGTTGAGGCAATAAATTTTATTACTTCACAAAGTTTTTTCAAATCTTCTGACATTAGAACAGCTTAAATATGTTGCGCCATTTAGAAGAATGTTGCATGTTTGTGGGTTACTGGGCGTTGTGAGCAAGAAGGCATTGCTGTGTATGTAGTTTTAGTTTGTCTATAAATTTAGAAACAACGTTTCTGTGTACTGGTTACAATGGTTAGATCTCCATTGTGGACAGGTATGTAGATGTTGTGTGTGTGAACGTGCATATGTGGACAGGCACTACAAGACAGCTCAACATTCTTTTTAATAACTTCAGCAATCAACATGTTCATTGTTGCTGTTATTAAAAAGGATGTTGAGCTGTCTTTTAGTGCCTGTTCACATATACACATACACACTCAATATCTACATACCTGAAACAGTTTCTTAATGTTTATACTCAAAGATTATTTATTCAACAAATGTTGCTCAAAACTCTTTATGAATATTTAAGCCAAAAGAACAATAAGAGGAGACCCCATAACTAAATCGAACTGTTTATATAGAGTTCCTTCGAGCTGAGAACAGTTTAGTGCCAAGCATGTCTGAGTGGCCAATCTCAAGTCATCCACTTTCAGATGGTTGATATTAGACCTGTACATCAGTTTTGTTAGAAAATCAACACATTCTCCTACTGGTATGCTGGAAAACAAGCTGTAGATGCCAGAAGATCGTAATTTAGTGCCGTGTGAGTTAATTAAACCTATTTTATTTTCAGTGTCAACTGAGTTTTAAACGCATACTTTGGTTTCAATTTTGTCTGACTTATTGGTTTGTAGGGTGGAGCCTTGAATGAGTATATAAATTGACAGATGGGTACACCTTGCTTACGTTGTTTTGGAAGCCCTAGAAGGCAGAGGGTTCATATTTGTTCATAGCGTTGTTTCAAAATTTAAAGAAAAACTATTATTTTGCCAGAATTAGTTAAAAATTTAGTCTCATCTTTGAAAAAATTAGCAGAGTCCTTCGGAAGGACTTGGAAGAAATTGAGAGTCAGAAAATCATTGATTTTTTTCAAATTATCAATCTTGTACAAAAGCATAACATTGCTCCCTTTATCTGATTTTGTCGCAAATGTATCTTACTGCTAAAGTTGCTTTTTAAAGACCTTGAGGATCTGGAAATCCATACTCTTTAAGGTGTAGCGCTCACCAAAACAATAAAATGAAAATTGTACTACATATACATGTAATACGTACCTATGCATGTACCAGAAAGTGTAGCCAAATTAGTGAAATCCTAAAATTGTAGTATTTCCTATTATGTGAGAAACGCACAGTGCAGTGTATTTTCAATAGTAAAAGTAAGACCCAACACAAGGCAATAGTTGGGTATAGAAAATGACTTGTCCTTGTTGTAGTAAGTTTTATGTTGGTCAATCAGTCAAATACATAGCAACTAGGCTGCCTGAACATGAACATAGCTGGAGGTTTCAGAATTATGACCACCGAGCGTATTCTGAGCCACAGTCTCATGTCCTCTACACAGCAAACAAAGGCCAAAAATTTAATTTCTTGGAAGCCCTGAATATCGAAAATCATCTGGCCCACAGTCCCAATTTAGCATTAAATCACCAAATACATCTAAATAGTTCCCCTCTCCTAAACTTCATATAATCCTCGAGGTTTTCAAATGCTTCCCACACTGCCCGTTCCACTCTATTCCTCCATTTATCCTATATTTATTCATTTTGTTGCGACTGTCTATGTACTCCATATATTCTGTTGATACAAGTGTCAATTCTTTTAATCTGTTTCTGTATCACCTTCCATATATAATGTCTCTTCTAGCTACTCTTCGATACTCTTCTCACATAGTAATTTTATTTTATCAGCACTGTTAATTTAGTTTAAATTGTTACATAGGCACTGATTTTTCGAGTTTAGTGTTGATGCTTTCTGATTTGTTCGCTTTATATTTACTTAATATTTAATTTTAACACTTTTAGTTGCCTTATCACGTTATTGTCAAAGATGACATTTAACCTGTGTTTGAATCTCATTCTTAATGTGTACCGTCTTTTCAATGCTGTTCACGAATATTGTACCTTCTTTGACGATGACAGTCAGTTAAAGTGTAATGATGATTTGTATGTCTAAAATCGGTTAACAAAATACATTAATTATGTAGGAGATACACAGTACTGTGCTTTTCATTTGTAATTATGAAGTTGTTCTAGAAACAATCGATGGGAGAATCAGTTAACGTAACTTCTTAATATCTGGTTTCAGGACAGCTACACATTTAATTTATTTACTTACAATGAAATATTGCGTTAAGCCAGTGTCCGAAAATATGGCGTTAATGTCTGCAGTCAATGGCCTAGCACTGATGTTACGTCAGTACCATATAAAGGTGGATCGCACCCGCGGAAATGAGACCAGAGCATAAAATTGAAAATGAAAGTCGCTTGCCTTCGTTAAATGACAAGGTATAAGATTTTTCACAAAGCGGAGGTTCCACTGCATCATCTGTTCATAGCCAATGATAAATAGGGAAGACCTGTGTGAATAACTGACGCTTAACATGGGCTTACTTTCATCGAGAAATCCGCACTGAATGAAAGAAATTTTTACATACTGAGTGATACAAATACTTCTGGCTACATTTTAATGTTTCTGTACCTTCTTATAAATTAGACTTCTGTTGTTTTAATAAAACCGAGTAATATTTAAAACCAGGGTTGTGTCGACCAAAGAGTTATCTCTGTTGTGTTGCACAATGAATTGCTTAACCTGGACTGATCTATAAGAAAAACAGGAAATATAACTAAAAAATCCTTAACTGGTACTGGAATCCGGATTCCCGCCACAGTCATTAGTTTCCGTTCACAGTTTGGTAACATAAATTACGAGCAGTTTGAGCTCATAAGTAAATACAGAGAACAAGTAGAATATTTACATTGTGCAATAGTGACGGGGAGATTTAAAATAATAAATGGATTACCATTACGAGTACTTTTCTCCACAAGAAATCGTTGACAAATGTGCTTGAACATATTTTTGCAAAAGGCAGATGCTTGAAATGCAGCGTTCGCTGTCTGGCAGCGTCTCTGGGCAAGTTCCTTGAAAGCCGCTCCTGGTCGGCACGGGCTTATATCAAAACTCGCGCAGAAGCGCTACATTCGAATAACAATGAACGCGGGCCATTTCGCAGCGCTGTTTAAATTTCTACCGGCACTGAGTGGGCGGTGGCGACTTCTCGGAAATCCACTGCGCATCAATGTGCGCACGCTAAACTTCACCATAGATATATGCGTCCTTAGCACACCTCCGAATTCCCTAGAGTGCAAAACTATAAAAGTCTTTCTTGAGCTGCTACAGTATTTTGGAACTTAAAATCGGTGGATTCTAAACAAAACAAAAAACTGTCTAGTTTGTTACGCTCATTTCCTCCTTCCAGTCTATGTATGAACAGTTCTCGGAACAATTTCCTGCAGTTCATTTCCAACATTTTCCGAATGCTGGCCAAGTGAGCTGTGCTTGCTTACACACTCGTCCATAAAAAAAGAGATAGTGCACACTTCTACCAATGCTACGGTATATTTTTGGGAATAAAATTCCTATGACGGTAGTGACTCAATCCACTTTTTACGACTTAGTTTTACAAACAATGTTTTAATCTATCCAGAAATACACCACTCTTGGATGACAGAGAAAACATGTGACGAAGAACAGCATTATTATATGGCACACTGATCTTCATAAGCCAACTTACTAATTTATCATATCTATGCGAATCTTTGCTCATTAGCGACTTATTAATTAATTAAGTTTCCTTCTTGGTTCTTTGTGTGACGTAACTGTCTCGCGACACAAGCTTACTAAGTTGTGAATACTAAATTTTGGTTCAGTTTGCCTGAAGTTTACAGGAAGTGACAGCAAAATATTTTGCCGCGCGGGATTAGCCGAGTGGCCTAGGGCGCTGCAGTCATAGACTGTGCAGCTGGTCCAGGCGGAGGATCGAGACCTCCCTCGGGCATGAGTGTGTGTGTTTGTCCTTAGGATAATTTAGGTTAAGTACAGTGTAAGCTTAGGGACTGATGACCTTAGCAGTTAGATCCCATAAGATTTCACACACATTTTAACATTTTTATCTACCCACGAATGTTTTTCACTGTATACTGCAATATTGTTGTCATATTTGTCTACTAATTGTATGTCTGATGAATGGTTTTTTTAAATCGATAAATGAGTGAGAAAATTATTCGAAATTGCTTTCGGTATAAAGTCTTTAGTGTACCTCCCGGGTTTGCACCACATGTTCTAAACCCGATTATTGAATTTATTTTTTTTATGTTTTATTGTGTTATTTATCTACTCCTGTCCGTAGAAGGTTACTACACGAAAGTTTCTTATCAAGTTAGGGGTTTCAAGGGCGTGGAATTACAACAAGATTTCACAGTGTTATACGTTTATTATACTCATATACGACTGTATTGGTTCAAATGGCTCTGAGCACTATGGGACTTAACATCTATGGTCATCAGTCCCCTAGAACTTAGAACTACTTAAACCTAACTAACCTAAGGGCATCACACAACGCCCAGTCATCACGAGGCAGAGAAAATCCCTGACCCTGCCGGGAATCGAAACCGGGAACCGACTGTATTGCATTTTGGGGATACAATCTTCTGAAATTCTCATATTCTTATATTTCACTCTTGTGTCATTTCTTATATTATTGCTTACGTTTTATTCTTATGTTCATTCTTCAGGAAGATTTGGTGCATTCCCTTGAACAATACCGATCGAACAAACATTGGAATCACAGAAATTCCGAATGACCACGAGCATCACGTGAAGACAGGTTTGTCACTGTGACATTTCTTCGAATGAATCTCACACGAAAAAGAAAGGTCGTTAATATTGCTAAAATAGTCAGATGTTGGCAAAAATCGAAAGAAACTGCGCATAACGGATCATTTTACCGAAAATTGGCGCTTGCAGTGAATTGTGTTCGAAAGGGCAACTAAATTACGCCGAAAATTTTGACCGCCGTTTTTCTCAGAATCGGTCGAGTATCTATGGAGCAGCCGACAGAAGTGTTTGCTTAGTTTGACTCCTCTTCCACTTGGTGAAGTTTCTGGGAAATCGTGTTGTGGCACTTGCTGTGCTCTCCTCATAAGACAAATATCTGGATGTAACACTTTGTAGGAATATAAAATGGAATTGAACGATAGTATAAGAGGCGATCAGACAGTTTCCGTCCGAAGTCCACACGAATCCCTTTCCTACACGTCGTTGCTAATATACCCCCATCGGAGTCGCAGTAGGTTGCATGTACGCTGCAGCAACCCAGTTACCGCTCTCCCCCCCCCCCCCCCCCCTACTAAACGGAAACTTTTTGATCGCCAGTTATATATATTATATGTACTCAGAGTCGTCGATAAAGTAAATTTCAGACTCTGATGAGGTAACATACTCGGAAAATGCAGTTAGTCAACAAAGGAGATTTTTTTTACAGAACACTCGTGCGACACATCCTAGAATATTTCTCAAGTGTATGGCGCCCATAGCAGAGGGGAAATACTGGACGTATACAAAGAATGGCACAGATTTTTTTGCGCCGTTTGAGAGTGTAACGGCGATGCTGAAAAACCTGAAGTGGCAGACACTTGAAGATAGACGTCAACAATCTCATGACATTACTTAAAAGGATTCAGGAACTATTGTCAAGTTAGGAAACTACAGATATACTACAGTCCCCAACGAATGACTCCCGTATGATCCGTGAAGACGAGACTAGACTGATTACACTGTCACAGAGGCGCTTAAGCCATCATTCTGTACGCGCTCCATGTTCGAATTGATTGGGAAAAGCCCTTAAAAGTGGTACAGGGAGAAGTTGCAACTGTCACAGTCTTGACAGTGGTTTGGAGAGCATATACACTACCGAGAAAAGAAATTAGAACACCATTTTAGAGATTTACAATTCACTCAAGGTTCATTCTCGCAACAGTGCATGTGGAGTACATGAGATGATTGTATTTAGAGATCAATAGCACATGTTCTGAGGTACTATGTATCGAGCCATGCTGAAACACGTGTAGTGTGACGTAGCCTCCATGTGCGCAAATGTTGCCGCTGCCTCTGACATCCAGTCGATCGGCGAGTATTGTCCTGGACACATTATTCCTCTCTTGCGCGACCTATTCACGTAGATCTGTAACAGTTGTTGATTGATGACTCGCATGAGTACTTTATCAACCAGTCACATCCGACACGTGCTCGATTGGAGACAAGCCTGAAGATCGTGCAGGCCAGGGAAGTTCCTGCACCTCTTGCAGAGCACGTTGAGTTTCACATGAAGTGTGTGGGCGAGCATTATCGTGTCGGAACAACACATCACCTTCCTGTTTCAAGAACGGCAAAAGAATGAGTCAGACAACATTCTGCAAGTACCGAGCGCTGGTTGGCGTCCTCTCCAGAAACACCAAAGGTGAACGAGAGCTGTAGCTTATCTCACCTCAGTCCATGAAATCTGGAGTGGGGCCAGTGTGTCTCGGACGATTGCACTCTACGAGACAGCGCTCACCAGGTCTACACTACTGGCCATTAAAATTGCTACACCAAGAAGAAATGCAGATGATAAACGGGTATTCATTGGACAAATATATTATACTAGAACTGACATGTGATTACATTTTCACGCAATTGGGGTGCACAGATCCTGAGAAATCAGTACCCAGAACAACCACCTCTGGCCGTAATAACGGCCTTGATGCGCCTGGGCATTGAGTCAAACAAAGCTTGGACGGCGTGTAAAGGTACAGCTGCCCATGCAGCTTCAACACGATACCACAGTTCATCAACAGTAGTGACTGGCGTATTGTGACGAGCCAGTTGCTCGGCCACCATTGACCAGACGTTTTCAATTGGTGAGAGATCTGGAGAATGTGCTGGCCATGGCAGCAGTCGAACATTTTCTGTATCCAGAAAGGCCCGTACAGGACCTGCAACATGCGGTCGTGCATTATCCTGCTGAAATGTAGGGTTTCGCAGGGATCGAATGAAGGGTAGAGCCACGGGTCGTAACACATCTAAAATGTAACGTCCACTGTTCAAAGTGCTGTCAATGCGAACAAGAGGTGACCGAGACGTGTAACCAATGGCACCCTATACCATCAGGCACGGTGATACGCCAGCATGGCGATGACGAATACACGCTTCCAATGTGCGTTCACCGCGATGTCGCCAAACACGAATGCGATCATCATGATGCTGTAAACAGAACCTGGATTCATACGAAAAAATGACGTTTTGCCATTCGTGCACCCAGGTTCGTCGTTGAGTACACCATCGCAGGCGCTCCTGTCTGAGATGCAGCGTCAAAGGTAACCGCAGCCATGGTCTCCGAGCTGATAGTCCATGCTGCTGCAAACGTCGCCGAACTGTTCGTGCAGATGGTTGTTGTCTTGCAAACGTCCCCATCTGTTGACTCAGGGATCGAGACGTGGCTCCACGATCCGTTACAACCATGTGGATAAGATGCCTGTTATCTCGACTGCTAGTGATACGAGGCCGTTGGGATCCAGCACGGTGTTCCGTATTACCCTCCTGAACCCACCGATTCCATATTCTGCTAACAGGTACTGGATATCGACCAACGCGAGCAGCAATGTCGCGATACGATAAACGGCAATCGCGATAGGCTACAGTCTGACCTTTATCAAAGTCGGAAACGTGATGGTATGCATTTCTCCTTCTTACACGAGGCATCACAACAACGTTTCACCAGGCAACGCCGGTCAATTGCTGTTTGTGTATGAGAAATCGGTTGGAAACTTCTCTCGTGTCAGCACGTTGTAGGTGTCGCCATCGGCGCCAAACTTGTGTGAATGGTCCGAAAAGCTAATCATTGCATATCACAGCATCTTCTTCCGGTCGGTTAAATTTCGAGGCTGTATCACGCCATAATCGTGGTGTAGCAATTTTAATGGCCAGTAGTGCACATGACACATGAAAACGACCATCACTTGCCTGAAGGCACAATCTGCTTTCATCGCTACAGACCGCAACGCGCTATTCCATTTTCCAAGTGATCCTCTGACGGCACCAGTCGAGCCGTGCACGTCGATGGTGGGTGTGAGTGCAGGACGGGCTAGACGTTGCCTGCCTGTAAGCCCAATGCTGGAAACCATTTCGCAACAGTTCGTGCTGACACGACTAGGCTCACAAGCCCTCTTATCCGTGCTGTATTAGCTGCCACTGCAGCCCTTACAATACGACGATCCTGGTGGGCGTCCGTGCTGCGTGGGCGTCCAGAACCTCTTGTACAGGTGTGAGAATGTTCACGTGACCACTGATACCAGCATCGTTGCACAACTGACGCAGCACGTCCGACTTGTGTGTAAATTCTCCGAAAGGATCATTCAGCCACTCGGAAGGCCACAATTTGATCTTTTTAAACTCGCTCAATAGCCTGTAGGAAGCACGAGTACATCTCCATGCCATGGTTGCCCGCTTACTTCACACGTTTCCACCACACTGAGCCTTCTGGCTGTGGGCATTCCAATCCACAGTAAAGGGTAGACACAGACGGCGCTCTGGTAGCTATGCCACTACGCTAAAAGTTGGCGGATGACGTTTAAACCATTATCAGTACATCTACTATCCCCCAGGTATCACAAGCCATCATCGGGTCGAAATCGATATCGTCTTTCCAGGTGTACTTTTTTTTCCGGCAGTAGATGTAGGTTGGCCTAATGTTCTCTAGTGCTACTTCCGTGGACCACAGAGGGTATCTAGCTTTGCAGTGATTATTGTCTTTAAGATTTTGATGTTTCTAAAGGTCGGCGTTGCACTTCTACTCACTGTATAGTTTTTAGTGCTTCAGACGATTCGATATGAAGTCAGGTGGTTTTAGAGGGGCTACATGCTACTAAGGTTACTCTCATTGCCTCCCTTACTTGAACGTCGCCTCTAGCCATGTGGCCAACGTTATACCAACAGCCGCGCACTATTTTCCCACACTGCATACCAGCGCGAATCTTGTAGGAGTGAAACTGATCAATGTTTGAATCGTAAACGTCTGTATTCTCTAGCAGAAAGCCACCTAATTAGTGGCGAGATGGCCATCTCCGCCTGCAGCTCATCAGCCCATTGACGAGGCTGTCCGCAGGCGGAGGGAAAATATGCCAGGACGAGCACGGCGCTGTGCGTTGCCGGTAGTCTTAACGGGACCGGCTGATAGCATCGCGCGAGCACGCAAACGCAGCCTGCCGCGCATCATTAGGCAACATTTTCTGCAGGCGGCGAAAATAAAGGCGCTCATACGCGGCCGGAGAATATCGACGAGGGGCGAAGAAGCCGGCAGCGAAGGTGATTTGAGGAAGAGAGAGTCCACTTCTGAAGGCCGGCGCGGCCCACGCTAACGAAGCGCCCTCAAGCGATGGGTGCCCAGATTCGCGGCCAGACACTTTATGTGGTTCCGTCGCATTACCGCCCCTAAACATGCGACCGCACGCTGCCTTCGAGGCCTGATTACCTTCCTTGTAAGGACTTCAAATCGGCTCTCTCGTCTCCCTCGAGAATTGCTTAACTCGCGGCTAGATTCTACGGAACGTAAATATATAGGCGCGTGTGCGCTTCTCCGTGGCCTCGCGGTACTACCTTCACACATGTTACCACCGGCATCGTGTTGATCTGAAACGATGTCTTATGATGTCAGAGCTTGTTAGTATCATGATTACGCGTAATGTGACCTCAGACCCTCGCTAATACACAGAATTTGGATAACTGGAGAGTCTTTCTAAATATATTTTAAATAAAGCGCGATACAATCATTCACGGTTACTAGTGTGTGTTTTTGAAGAATGCGTAACTTCACGGATAGAACCGAGGGCGAAGAAAAAGTGCTAATTCGTACTGGCACATTGCCCACATTTTCGAAGTAAAGAAGGGACATTATGGTCAAGTGTCCTGTCGACTGCAAGGTCATTAGAGATGGTCACAAGTTTGGACTGCGAAGGACGAGGGAATAAAATTGGCCATATCCTTTCCGAAGGACCATTGTGGCATTTGCCTTAAGCAATTCTGAGGAATCACGAAAAACCTAAATGTGGATGGGACGGTGACTGAACCGCCATTCTGCTGGATGCGAATCCAATGTCTCACCACTTCACCACCTGACTCGGTCACTTATTGGAGGTACATCTTAAAATTATATACTGGCTGCTGCCATAAACTGTCCTGCTAAAACACTGGTGGGCCGTGTGACTCTACAGTTGACGTGTTAATTAACTAAACGGCGTAAATAAAGGAGAATACTTGATGCTGTTCGATTACATCATTACCGATGTATCGCTAGATCTACGGAAAACCGCCAGATGTCCGGCTACATCCGTCCGGAGTTGTTTGATGTGGAACAACAGTATTATTAAAATTGTGGCGATGATAAATGATATATAGATTCTCTGGAAGAATCCAGTGAAGATTACATACAAAACTCTCCACCGACCGATTCTAGAGCATGATGGAGAGTGGGGGAACCTTACCAGATCTGATTAACCTGAAAGATAGAGAGCAGTCACAAAAGAATTTCCCGTGTTTCGTCGGATTTGTTTAGTCAGTACGTCATAAAAATGCTCAACAGACTCCAGTCAGATACGTTACAAAAAAAGAAAAGAGTTATGTTTGTCGAGAATGTTTCTTCTTAAAATTTCCTGACGAAGACGGGAATATTTTGACGATTCAGGCTTATATCGTAGGGTAAAGACAGTCATCCTCAACCTCTTGACGATTGTAACACAGGAGTAAAATATAAAATGCGTCCGTCATACACGGTGGACTGTGATGTAAAATTGTACACGTTGAAGAAATAAGGAAGATTAACACTAACCAGAGTGCCACCTAGGTGGGTGATGTTGATCAGCATTTAAAAGTCACTGTTATTTCTACATTAAATTTATTCCCCCAAGTTAAAGAGATTCCTTGTCTCGGAACTAAACGTTTTACAACATAGCCCATTAACCATTTTGTTCCTCACTCTGATTTAGCTAAGATTTTGGAAATACGAGAGTATTTGCACGAACTGTTTGAGTTCCAAATATACCTGCTTCTTATTTTTAGTAGCAACCCCAGCAATACTAGAATATGTACTTGCATTCTCGCCATGAAAGGGTGTGTTCATGTTTTAGTAGGTGCTGTACTAGAAAATTAGCTATATCTTTACGTCATTATGTACTGCAAATGCTGGTATACAGTCGGCTTTGTCGCGACCGTCTCATCATCACTTGGTCACACATTCTCTCCACTCTCGGTAGACATCTTGGTTGGTGATGCTCTCCGTACGTATCGCACTATTTCCGAATGGCTGTTTATCCTTGCATGTACGAGCATGTTAAATAAAAACGAAACAGGAAGGTATGAAAATACCTAATGCTCTCTAGACAAAAACATCACACACGGCCGACGTCTATCGTCTATTAGATTTCGAGTAATTTTAACGAAGACAGTGTAAGAGGAATGAATGAAAACCTTAACACGCAAAATGATATATAAACATAAAAAAAAAGTTTGGCATCACCTCGGTCCCGAGAGTTCTGGAGCCTGTACAGAAAATTAGAATAGAGGTCAACACAAACATCATTTCCACCCTTTTCATTCCTCATGAAAACCAAACATTGCATGTTGTGCCACCACACAGCGAGACCTTCAGATATGGTGGTCCAGATTGCTGTACACACCGGTACCTCTAATACCCAGTAGCACGTCCTATGGCATTGCTGCATGTCTGTATTCGTCGTACCATACTATCCACAAGTTGATCAAGGCACTGTTGGTCCAGATTGTCCGACTCCTCAACGGCGATTCGGCGTAGATAACTCAGAGTGGTTGGTGGGTCTCGTCGTCCATAAACAGCCATTTTCAATCCAGGGTTCATTTCTGGAGAAAATGCTGGCCACTCTAGTCGAGCGATGTCGTTATCCTGAAGGAAGTCATTCATAAGATGTGCGCGATTGGGGAGCGAATTGTCGTCCATGAAGACGAATACCTCGCCAATATGCTGCCGGTATGGTATCACTATCGGTCGAAAGATGGTATTCACGTATCGTACAGCCGTTACGGCGCCTTCCATGACCACCAGCGGCGTACGTCGGCCCCACATAATGCCACCTCAAAACAGCTGGGACTTCCACCTTGCTGCACTCGCTGGACAGCGTGTCTAAGGAGTTTAGCCTCACTGGGTTGCCTCCAGACATGTCTGCGACGATTGTCTGGTTGAAGGCATATGCGACACTCATCAGTGGAGAGAACGTGATGCCAATCCTACGTGGTCCAGTCGGCAAGTTGTTGGGCCCATATGTCCCGCGCTGCATGGTGTCGTGGCTGCAAAGGTGGACTTCGCCATGGACGTCGGGAGTGAAGTTACGCATCATGCAGCCTATTGCGCACAGCTTGAGTCGTAACACGACGTCCTGTGGCTGCATGAAGAGTATTATTCAACACAGTGGCATTGCTGTCAGGGTTCCTTCTAGCCGTAATCCGTAGGTAGCGCGCCCATCCACTGCAGTAGTTGCCCTTGAGCGGCCTGAGCGAGGAATGTCATCGACAGTTCCTGTCTCTCTGTATCTCCCTCATGTCCGAAAAACATCGCTTTGGTTCATTCAGAGACACCTGGACGCTTCCCTTGTTGAGAGCCCTTCCTGGCACAAAGTAACAATGCGGACGCGATTGAACCGTGGTATTGACCGTCTAGGCATGGTTCAACTACAGACAGCAAGAGCCGTGTACCTCCTTCCTGGTGGAATGACTGCAACTGATCGGTTGTCGGACCCCCTACGTCTAATAGGAGCTGCTCATGCGTGGTTGTTTACATCTTTGGGTAGGTTTAGCGGCACCTCTGAACCGTCAAAGGGACTGTGTCTGTGATACGATATCCACAGTCAACGTCTGTCTGCAGGAGTTCTGCGAACCGGAATGAAGCAAAACTTTTTTTGATGTGTGTATTATTTAGGGTACATTTACAATTCATTCACACAAAAAGTAAGTGGATGGAAGAAAAGTTGTTTGGCAAAACAGTTACTTTACCCACTACTGTAATGACTACTTACTGTTGGTATTCTACTATCTACGTCTTGAGCTCCTCTGTTTGTATAGTATTTTTGTTGGTCGTTCATCTGGATTAATTCCGTTGAATAACTTACTAGGAAGGGTTCTCTACTGAGTTATCACCTAATTCGTTTCCTAATGTTTGGAGGTTTTCTTTAATGCTTATAAGCTAGGATATCGTGGTTTTGGTGTTTTCTCTACAAACCTGACATCCCTTTAGTTAACTTGCTGCCGCCCATTTGTTTCAAACGACAGCGAAATTGTGTCGCCGGCCGAAGTGGCCGTGCGGTTAAAGGCGCTGCAGTCTGGAACCGCAATACCGCTACGTCGCAGGTTCGAATCCTGCCTCGGGCATGGATGTTTGTGATGTCCTTAGGTTAGTTAGGTTTAACTAAAGTTCTAGGGGACTAATGACCTCAGCAGTTGAGTCCCACAGTGCTCAGAGCCATTTGAACCATTTTTTTGAAATTGGCAATGGCTCTGATCACTATGGGACTTAACTACTGAGGTCATCAGTCCCCTAGAACTTAGAACTACTTAAACCTAACTAACCTAAGGACAGCACACACATCCATGCCCGAGGCAGGATTCGAACCTGTGACCGCAGCGGTCACGCGATTCCAAACTGACGCGCTTAGAACCGCACGGCCACACCGGCCGGCCTTTGAAATTGTGTCCTTCTGTTGTGGATATTATTGTTGTGTTCTCTCTTTTATGCTGTCGCTACGGTATCTGTTGGTTAATCAGAAACTCATTGTAATTACTTCAGAGACTCTTTATCTCAAGTTAATCAGTTCTTGTTTTCATAATGAAAGAAATGGTCATCGGTTGGGGGTGTAGAAAACAGAATCCCACAGCTACGATGATCAAAATATGTAGATGATCAAACGATATTTCAGTCATTACATGTAAACAAAGGGCGCAACAGGTGTAAGTGCAGATATTTCTGTATGTAATACCTTAATATTTACACATATCGGTGTGTTGGTTGTTTCTTCTGTGCATCGAACAGTCTTCCCAAAAACACGCTACAAGCTTTACGATTTGACGTTTTCTGCACTGTCTTAACCGCACGACTAGATGTACTATGCCTTTCAGTTTAGACTTACCGCTTTGCGCCCACGTGTCCACTTTTCAACATCTTACCTACTGGCAAGTGGAAAATAAGCATTGATGGCTTGTTCTTGCCACATGTACTTGGAGGTACTAACTAATCTGAAAACGTACGACTTCTAATAGCTATAGTTATCAGTCTGCAAATGACGTAGGTAGTGTTGTAAAGTTGTTCATTACACTGTCCTCAGTCACCAGTATAAATATCTGTACTCATACCTATTACACCTTGCATATGTTTAATCACTCCGAAAACATACCTGACAAGATGCCATTTCAGAGATAGTACAGTGTATTGGATTTAGCGATTTAGGAGTTCATTAATTACAGTGTAAATGGTCGAAGATAGGACGGGACAACTTTTGCACCAGTAAAGCTGTCATTACGATCGTTCCTCGATTAGATCAACGGTACTACAAGCAGTTACATCGTTTCTCCCCTTTGATTCTTTCATTCTTCTCAAACTGTCCTGCATTATATTACTCAATTTTTTTCTTGTACTGCCAGGCGGTCTCCTTCCATGTGGCATGAAATCTAGTACAGTAGAGCGTCGATTATCCGAACGTCGGTCAACCGAAGACCGCTTAACCGAACTGTGTACTCGCTCGCACCTGTTACTCTCCCACCCTACTGTCCATCATCCCCCTCACTCCCAAACCAAGTTTCCCACAGTAGTCGCCGCACTGGGCCACCGCTAGAGGAACATTGCTTCTAATGAGGCCTTCACAAGGCGCTGCTGACCGGCTAGGCCGCCAGTCGCTGTGTGTCAACAATCAGCACACTTCTGTCGGCTTGGCACTGGCAGTAGAAGTAGCGGCAGTATCAAAGCTGTTCACAGCAACAGCTGCGCCAGCTTAGAGCTGAGGCGTGCCGCTCCGCGCAGTTTGCAGGATTGCGCGCCCCCAAGAAGAGCTTCTCACTGTGCAGTCACCTGTTCTCTGTTACGACCACTTGTGTACTGCTGCGTGAAGAAGTGAACTTGACGATACAAAATGTTTAAACGTAAACGTGTTGTCCTTTCTATGAGGGACAAGTACGAGATTATTGAAAGGTTAAAAGAAGGTGAATCTGCAACCACTTTATTAATTTTTGTTTAATAAACTATGCCACATACTATATGTGCCTTTGTATGTTTTAGTCCCCCTTAAACATCCCAACAACCATCACCACCACCTTTGTCTGTTACTTTCTAATACTAAAAGAGGCCGGCCGGTGTGGCCGTGCGGTTAAAGGCGCTTCAGTCTGGAACCGCGTGACCGCTACGGTCGCAGGTTCGAATCCTGCCTCGGGCATGGATGTGTCTGATGTCCTTAGGTTAGTTAGGTTTAATTAGTTCTAAGTTCTAGGCGACTGATGACCTCAGAAGTTAAGTCGCATAGTGCTCAGAGCCATTTGAATACTAAAAGAGATGCCTATTTTTATGAATAAATTTACTGTACAGTACTTCTTTTTGGCAAATAAACATGTACGGTTCGATTAGCCGAACAAACCAGTTTTCCGAACACCCATGTCCTCCAATTACTTCGGATAATCGACGCTCTACTAGAGGCCAATGCAAGACAGTGATTCTAACGACATGACATGGCTACCTACAGCGTTTACTCCTCATTGGATCCACTGTGTCTGGTTCTTCATCTTGTTTCTCAGGTTCTTAATTATGCCCGATATACCATTCGGCCGTAATTATGTCCTGCACTGGTTCGAGTATTTGCTTTGAAATCTCCCGTTCAAATGTGAGTAGACGTTTATAGTCCAGTTTCAAATACATATAACACTACAGGTTGGATTATAGGCTTTCTAGTCGGAGTTTGAATTGTCTCGTCATCCTGTGTCACTTTACAATTTAGTTGAGAATGCAGTAACTATGGTTTCCTCATGGATCCTCACTTCTGTCTCTGTTGCGAATGATACGTCGTCACTGAAGCCTGTTCTTTTACGTCTTCCCGACTGACATCATCAGGAGCCACCCTACATCATTGTTTCGTCGGCGACTGACTGGGCGATACTCAGCCTTGGCTTCGTTAACAAGTAGCCAGATCTGGTCTTTCACACTCCCCTTTACTCCTCGCAGTTGTATTACCTTTACCTCCTTCTGCAAAGTAAGGTTACATCGTCAATATATGCCAAATGTACGACGTTTTCGTCTCCAATTTCCCTTCCAGCAAAATTTACATTATAGTTTTCTAGTATAATCTTCTTCATTGTATCATACGTGATACATGTCCTTGTCTCAGACCAGAAATTGTGACCAGTATGAACTTTAATTTATTTCCAAGTTTCATTTTACCCTTCGTCTGTATCACGCTGTCTTTCAGCTGGCTGACCTGTTTCTTAGGCAATCCAAACTCATTTAGAAAGTCTAAAAGGCTTCCCCGATGAATACTATCACTTACGTTTTTGTAACCTAATAACAAGTAGGAGTAAGTGATCTGTAAAGCAAAGCAGCCCTGAAAGCAAGGAGACAACGACGGTAAGTGTACCGTATTACAGTTTTTGGTCATTGTGTGTGTGTGTGTGTGTGTGTGTGTGTGTGTGTGTGTGTGTGAGAGAGAGAGAGAGAGAGAGAGAGAGAGAGAGAGAGCAGATTTACACTCTACTGGTGTTATGGAACGTATTGGCCCAGGTACAGTGCGTCTCCCGAGCGAATCCCAAACGTGTTTCATGGGATTAAAGTTCAAAGGCAGTGTTTAGTCATTCCAGATTAGTATGTCTAAACTGAGCTCTATGGTAAATAAAGTTAATGAGTCACCAAAGTTCCTAGCATGGGGCACACTAATAGATAGCAGGATCTCGTCACTATTCGTTCAAACAGTGTAGACCTATTTTAGACGACGTCGAAGACTGCACATTTGGCCGGCCGTAGTGGCAGAGCGGTTCTAGGCGCTACAGTCTGGAACCGCGCGACCACTACGGTCGCAGGTTCGAATCCTGCCTCGGGCATGGATGTGTGTGATGTCCTTAGGTTAGTTAGGTTTAAGTAGTTCTAAGTTCTAGGGGACTGATGACCTCAGATGTTAAGTCCCATAGTGCGCAGAGCCATTTGAACTGCACATTTTTCTGTACTTATTCCCAGTTTTCGAGTTAGATGCTCCTTCCTGATACAAACAAGAGGAATGTTAGACTTTATATTAAATCACGACACGTCAGAGAACTAAATAGCAGTTGATGCATTTTGCGCCACCCATGATGTTCCTCCACTCCGCGTCTTCTTAATGGTCCCTTGTCAAAGGACCTTGCGGGTGACACCTCCTCACGAAGACGACTGCGGACAGTTTGCGTTGATGTTATGCACCCTGCTGCTGTTTTACGGCTCGCTACAGCTTTGTTGTATTCTGCCACCTACTTAGACTGTTTATGTGCAAATAATAGCGGTCCTGTATTGGTGTATATGCCCACACACGATCCTCCCTATTTTTTGAATGTCTATCATTGTCTGAAAGCAACACCGCAGTTCACACACTTCACTGTTATTTGAAACACATTCGCATTTGCGAGAATGGACAACCATCGGTTGTATAATGGAATAACGACAGTGACAATTCGTAGCGGACAGGAACTCGAATCCGGATCTCCCGCTCGTGATAAGCGGTAAATCTGGGTTCGGGAGCCGGTCCGGCACAAATTTTCGCTGTCGCCATTCTGTTATACAGTCTATGGTTGTCCATATACAGTACTGAGAGAACATTTAATGTATTTCATAACGGCTGCAATCGATGCAGTGCATGTATCTTCAGACATGCACGCACGTCCGAACGAAATTTGCATCGTCCATCTGAACACAACAGGCTCTGCAATTTTGCATCATTAGTATTTGCTACTTCACGCCGTGACTGACCACTTACAGTCACCTATGACTCGCTATACGCCGGATTACAATAACATTACCAAGAAAATGCAACCCTTTCACTCAAATTCGTACTGTTGAACACCGAAGAATCTTAGATCTCCATCGATTAATAGATTCTCTGCCGTCTAGTGGATTGCTATAGGCGAGCACGATTTTTCTCTTGTCGCTGCGATACTGAAACGCTGCAGTGCATCTGCCTGTAAACGAGACTGTCCTCATTACGTATTATGAGATTTGGATTGATCTAACTCTACTTCCCAATGCAGTTCCTTCGCTGTCTGCTGTCTCCGTTATTTACTGCATCGTCGTTGCAGAAAATTATAATGAACCCGTGGTAAACATCCCACAAAGCGCAACGGCTACACGCATTCCAATGCTAATCCGGTTCCAGTACAGGATTACGGAATACAAAAAATTATAAAACGTATTAAAACATAAGACTCCTGGTTTTCTGCTACGCCAGAGAGATTTTTGTCAGCGATAAATGCTCGTTTATGAATATTTTCCATCCGTGGTGCTATTCCGGCGCTATAATGTGTTATTTCTGAAGGGCATATTCTGTATATCTCTAAATTAACCAAAGTTGTTGACAGTGGACCGCTGTCGTAAGAGTGTTTTTTCCACGTTAAGCATACTTTTGAACTTGGTCATCATATCTTAGATATTTTCTCAGTGAATAAATTTTAACTTATTAACATATATTGCTTACGGCACGTACTTGAAATTCAAGGGTACTTGCCAGAAGGGTTTTATAAGCACTAAATTCTGTTTGCTGTGACATACTATAACAGAGTTCTGGTGCTAAACTTTGTTGAGTGTCTCGTACAACATAAAATTTATGCTTTGGTAATAGTATCAAACAGTTAAGGGGAAGAACGTACCTTACGCAATACGGTGTTCGTTTTCTGCGTTATGATTCGTTAGTCGATTGCGACTAGATTTGTGACGCGAAGCAAAATACGTGGGACGTCTTGTGTAAAAAGATGGCACGAATATCAGAATGCAGATTTTATTAAGAGCTGCCGTTTATGAAGGGATGTTCCCCAAACGGTCACAGATATTTCGTTCAAGGATATTTCATTCTTGACAGAGACAAGAAAAAAATTCTCAAGCTATAGGAGTCAGCAAATGTGGTTACAGATCTCATGAGATTTGTAGACAAGTGGCAGTAAGTTTACCATCTTAAAGAACGAGAGGTACAGACCTCCTTGGACATTTATACTGTGAAATGACAATATGTGCTAGTAAACAAATTAATTTTCTGTGACATGATGGTTTATTTTGCCACACCGCTTCGGGATAAATCCCAGCCTCAGATAGTATCATAAACGCTAAGATGTTTTAAGTGTGCCTTCTATCAAATGGAGCAAAGTAAAGAAGAATGTTTCAGCACATAATATTACAATTTATAAACGCTGGAAAAATTTTCCACGTTATACAACAGTGCTGCATTACTGATTTCAATTCACTCATTCGTTTTTTAGTACTATGTGCTGTCTCCAGTGTTTCTTGTATGATTCTGCGTTACACACCCCTATTAGCTATTTTGTGCAGCAATGTCACATTAAACATAATACCTTAAACAAGTTGCCATAATTTCTGGCGCTATCGGCTTGTTTACTGTATTAGTAGATGTATTAATGATCCTATTTCGTTAACTATCGATTTTTTTATTATTACACCCACATTATTTTTCCTTGTATATGATGGCAGTTTTGTCCATTCTTCATGCAAGCATGTAAATTAAGAAGAACTACAATATCAAAAGGTGATCATTAAGTATGGAATACATCTATGAAAATGGTTCAAATGGCTCTGAGCACTATGGGACGTAACAGCTGAGGTCATCAGTCCCCTAGAACTTAGAACTACGTAAACCTAACTAACCTAAGGACATCAGACACATCCATTCCCGAGGCAGGATTCGAACCTACGACCGTAGCAATAGCGCGGTTCCGGGCTGAAGCGCCTAGAACTGCTAGGTCACCACGGCCGGAAATACATCTAAGAAACGAGGTAAGTAATCATATAGGAAAGTCTGCGTCCTATGTTAAACTCGTAATTTATATCTTCCGCCAACGAACTCAAATTAATATTGGTTACAGAGAAATAAATCGATGCATCGAAGGAAAAGTGACGGGTTCGATCCTTTCACAGCAAACGTATCGCTTATATCACTCCTGCATCGTAAAGGTAACTAGATAAACGACTAACCATCCGAAAGAGTAAATTCCTGCGCGAACTTCGCTCGTTTGCCATTAAATAGTCATGAAACTGTGTGTTGGTGTATTAAGAGAATATCATCAGTTCAGCTCCATTCTTAAGTTCCTTAAGTGCCAAGATGTTAAGTTCCACAGCTTCGACTGAAGGTATTAACCGTCCCCAAATGTCAATGCCACAAGGACGTACATGTACTTTAGAGGTATGAACAGAGCTGTCCTATAGAAGTGCGTTTGCACAGAGCTGAAGATTTAGCTGTTATTTAAGCGCAAACAAAACGTGCGTTACTGTTGTGTCTCATTTAAATTAGTGAAGCAGCACAAAATTATCAGTAATATCAAGAAAATTATGAAGAGTTTCTTAAAATAGCTTTAAAACCGTTTGAGATATAAATAGAACTACTGCCAAAATTTGTTTCCGGTTGTGACACATCAATGTTTCGCGTAAGGCTGTGTATTCTAAAGGGACTACTAATGAAAAGGAAGGAAATTCACTTTTTTGTCATCCAATTACACGTCGTTAATTGCTTCCCTGCGATACATAAGATCAGTGTTATAGATATTTTAAACAGAAGCTAGAGTTAACACATTTACCGATTAGGGTGTTGTGTGCTGTCCTTAGGTTAGTTAGGTTTAAGTAGTTCTAAGTTCTAGGGGACTGATGACCATAGATGTTAAGTCCCATAGTGCTCAGAGCCATTTGAACCATTTTACCGATTAATATTCCAACCTATACAGTAACTTCCTTTACATCTGACGATATAGTTGTTCATGTGATATAAACTGTAATCACTAACACGATAAATAAGAAAAGGAAGGACTGAGGGAGAATGGAGAAGCACTTCGTCAGCATCCTTCTGAAAAGCTATCATCCTGGCACTTGTCTCAAACGATGTACGCATACAATGTCACCCAAATCTGGATAGCCGGACGGGTATTTGAAACGTCCTCCCGACTGCAAGTCTAGTGTTTTAGCAATGCGCCAACTCGTTTGCTGGTACAAATATTCGTCATCTTCCCTCAAAGATTAGGTTAGTTAACATGCTGCGGTGTCCATTATTTCTTCAGTTTTCTAAGTTCCAGCTGGTAGTTCCATTTCTTTACGTCCTCAAAATGAACTTGGCTTGACGCTCCGTGTTCTCTTATACTTTACTCAGTACGTTGCAGACTTGAATTCCTTGCATACGTCTTCATTTGGGATCATTACTTCCAAAGTGTATCACTTTAAACCTCAAAAGAAACTAATTTCAGTGGACTGCAGTGTCGACGTTAATCTTTTTGTGAGATTCCACTTTCGCTTCCGTATTGCAGGATCTAAATAGCCATTGTTTTGTAAACCTTGATCTTTGTTTACTTTCTTGTCTTACTCCTACAATAATTTTTATTTTTATTGACCTTAAAGCTTTAATGGTGCTAGTATGTCTATTAACAACTTTCCTAAATATTTGATGATGGTATTGTCTGAACATGTGATCTTCTAGTAGTGATTTTATCATACAGCGTCTGTACACAGGATCGCAAAACTTTCGTTTTACTTTTAGAAGTTGATTGTCCATAAGCTTGCCAGAGTAAATGTAATGTGTACACTTGGCTTTGCATGTCATTTTCAATTCCTTGTAAATTATGTCGTCGGCATGTAAAGCATAATTTAGGGTTCTGTCTGTATTCAAATAGAATCCGGTCGTTATTCGTTTCTTCGTCTCCCTGAAGGTCGCCATCATAAATATTAAAATGTGTGAAAGATAAATAACAACCTTGTCTCACTCTTTTGTTCGGCATGGTTTCGTTAGTCTACATCTATAGGTATTGATGTATTGTAATAGACACGCCGATTTGTTTGTGTCCTTGTTTCTTCATTACCGCACATGAAGATAAAACTGTTTTATATGATTTCTCAGTGTAGCCGTAGGCTTCAACGAGTGCATTATATCAAGGGAAGACATCTGAGTGCAATTATGGGTCATTACAGAACGGAGCAACTATCAGAACACATCGTTGCCAAGTTCGATAATTAACAAGGATACACAGAGTTGCCCTTTAGGAGCGCGTGCTCATAGAGCTGACGAACTTTAGCATTTACACGGTAGCTGCAAGTAATGCACTGTTCTGCAATTAGAGAGCTTAGCAAGAGCTAAACTAAACGTACGGCACTATATTGCTGAGATACTGACATGTCGCACGTGAAACTTGCTCGTGTATTTTAATGTCTGTCTCTTAATGTTTCGCGATAGTTCATGGTTACGCATATATAGTGAGTCAATAGAAGATATGTTACGAGACGCATCGCATTTTCGTTCTGGATATCCCTTAACTCCTGATACGGCGCGCTCATTGCACAAACGTATTAAAGTAAAAAGTTATGACCTGGGCGGGAGGGATACAGAGTCAGGTAGCGTGTGTGGAGGAGAGTAAACAGAAAATAATATCAGTCGACATGAGAAAAATGTTTCTAGAACAATGCCACTAAATTATACCTTCGTCTCTCGCTCTCTCTTTCTGGCCTACTACAAGTTCACGAGTGAGTCATGAAACTGTATCAAATGGTACAACTGTGCTCTTGCCTCACATAAATCTCAGAATTTCAATGTCTCGGAACGTGAGATCCAGTTCCATTGTTAATTCGCCTTTGTGCCCGGTTCTAGTATCTGTAATTTTAACGCTACATAAGGAGGTGGAAATAAAAATTAATATCTGCCAGTGGTAGCTAGTTTCCACTTACGACTGGCAGTTACTTCAAGGGCCGTGCTGCTTGCGAGGTTACGCAACGGCCCAATTAAATTAACGTGTTGAGTAACACATGGGTCTAGAACTGAGTGTTAGGTTGCACAGTGGGAATTATATATTTGTAGTCGTGTTATGTATGTTGACACAAGGCATAAATGTTGCGTGAAGCGAGGAAAGAGAGTGCGGTTTACGTAATACGCGAAGATGCATCGCTTTTAATCCGAACAGATGATATCGCTCGTTATAAATGTAGTTTCGCTCTCTCTTTGCCGGGAACCTAACATATTGGACGAGTACGAATCGTGGCACTTCGTTGCCCTTCTTACACCGACTTCGACCCATTGCATCTCTGATCTGTTATCTCAATTCTGTCCTTCGTAAATCGTAGATATATTTTAAGCACAGGTCGGCAGTTAAACTACAATAGGAGCAGTCCGGTTTGAGGATAACCATTAATATTTCACTACACGGCCAGAGCGTATAGCGGGAGGGTAATTATAAAAAATAATAAATATGAGGGGCCGCAGAGCACCAGATTGAGGTGGAAGAAACGTATCCCAAGCAGTCTATAAAGCTGGCTATTATAAAAGTAGTGGAACAAAAAATAGTAAATCCGTGTTTTCTCAGATGGAAATGTTACTAACAGATCTACGCTGGTTAGAGTAGCACGCTGTGAGGTGTAATAAATATTCGTGACTATTAATACTGCTAGAGATCACGCTCAGCAGATGTGCCTGTAGTTATTACACAGAAGAAAAGCTGGCGTTGGTCCGACGTTTTCTGAAAACCTGGAATATTTTATCTAAGATAGCAAGAAGGATCTATAAGTTATTAGTTACGACAAAAATCTTCTATGTGTTTTAACAAGATAATTATTGAGCTGGCACTTGGTGGTATAAAATGTCCTGACAATGGTCGAACCTGAGACACGATATCACTTTAAATTCGCCATTTTATCGCGCAAACTAATGAAGCATGATTTCTTGTGTGTTTCGTGGCCTATTATGCTTTGGAAGTTGTCGTGTCCGATACAGATTATATTGGTCATTTAGTCCTCGTCATCAGTAGTAGATTGGTGTCTTATACAACGCGCGCAATCCTCAGGAAGAGCCAAAGGGATACCAGTGGCTCGGAGAAGAGTAAGATAAAAATGAATATCAGAACGCCACTGCCCCAACCTTTTATAAGCAACAAATCTTGAGGGACGTAAATCGTTATCCGTGAAATAGCATTGAAAAATATGCACCGATACACATTCGTTTTACACTGGTGGATGAAAACCAACAACGGGCTGTGAAGAAGGAAGAGATATTGGTGTGCCGACCTTTAATTCGTTACTAAAACTTAAAAGAAATGGATAAAGCGATTGGAACTAGTTTCCTATTAATAGTATATTTTTAAGGTCATATATCGATTAGCGTTAAGTTTCATATCACATGTGAATTTATTTACAGGAAAATTACGGTAAAATGTGAAGAGCACATTACGTGAAATTTAATTATAGAACTCTAAACAAATTACGTGACAAATTCATTCTCAGTCTATCTTTTTTATAAGATTAACATTCAAGAACTATTGCAACATAGAGAATCTAATGCACTTACGCAGGTAGTTCCTGTAATATTTGAATAAGCGAAGGCACTTAAATCCCAGAGAAAGAAATCGATCTCCGCAAAAATAGTGTACAATATTTTCTTGAAGGAAAATTTAATTAAATCGTTGGAATTAATGCATCTTAATACTGTTAAATTACTGTAGGTTAAAAATAAAGGTACTTCCAGCTTTATTTCACATGCCTTTCATGAATAGTGTAGTCAGCATTGCCGTGACATGACTTGTCTTGCCTTGAAAACCAGGTAGGAGAATGCGGCAAAATATTTTGATCATATTTTCGTCTGACTAAGATTCCCAAAGATTTTTCTTGCGTTTGTGTAAAAACTCTCACTAGCCAAGCTTCTGTAAATAATCGGAATGAAAATTCTAGCATGAAACCCACCTTTCCCTGGTACCATTATAACCACTACAGGTACTTTTCACGGGTTGCGAAGGAATTGGTTATGATGAAGTTGGCAACGCCATTCGCGACAGGCCTCGCAGTTCTTGTAACTAGAATAAATCCTATTGCTATGTATATTATCATATATTACCTATTATAATACTGGAATGAGGATTCCAGAAGGACTGTAGGTCTTAATTGCAATAATTTTTTTCCGGAAAAGGAATGGTTGGCTGAGGTCGAAACATTTCCTACTACACACAGTCCTTGAAATTATTTATCGGAGCTATGGTGGTATCACGTAATTTTGAAACCAGAAACTAATTTACTTATTTATTGGGCACTTGAATTCTCGTTTTTAGCTGCACACAAAACATATGATTGTTTTAATAACATTATGTAAAATAATTTACTGAAAGTAGTGTCCGCCGGCAGCTATAGATTTTTCCCAATTTTCGGGCAACGAATGGATCCGCGATAAAAATATTCAGGTTCTTTTCAGGTGATCAAGTCATGGAACCAGTTTTCGCCATGGTGAAAAAATGTGACGTGTTGTTCAGAAAGGTCATATTGCATGGACTGAAACAAATGGCAACCGGAAGGGGCAATGTCTGGTGAACATGATGTGGGTGGTAAGAGTATCCCATAGAAGTCCTTTCACGGTTTACGTCACTCATTTTGCAACATGTTGTTTGGCCCTGTCATGAAGCAGAACGGGTTTGTCATGTCTCTGGCATATTGCGGGCATTTGTCTTTAAGTGGGCGATTCAGATTTAGTAATAGTGCTTCACAGCGTTCAGTACTCACTGTCTGCAGCAGCTCATGGGACACCATATCGACCAGGACGCATTTTGTCACTCACCTCAAACTCTTTGTCTTTGAATTGTCAAAACCAAGCTGTGCACGTTGTTCAGACACAGCACGTTCACACCATAACGGTGACTTTCCGCAGCAGATTTCTTGAGATGAAAGCAAAAGAGTAACACTTCCTGCAAATGCTGTTTCGTACTTGCAAAACTCGACATATTCAAGACACTAAATAGGTACTTTCGTTTAACTCCACTCGAAACTCATACACAGATCTGAAAGGGTAGTATTTTTACTGTTAAATATGTCTCGTGTCGCTATCCACTATGCTGAACTAGTACAACTACTGCCTCTCTTCGTCAATTGCAGGAATAAATTCACGCTTCCAATTATATATGCTGCAGTTGCCCAAGAAGTAAGTATCCCCGCAAACATCCAACTTTTTATGTTGTGTGAAAAGTACAATTATTTTGTGACTATCCTCTCTGCTCCGAAAGGTACCAGTTTGATACTATAACTTTCACTCTTCCTAAATATCATTCAGATCGTGTACGTTTACGCTTATGATTACAGCCTTCATCTAGGTGGAGTCACGTGCTAAAACAAAGTACCGTACCTCGCCGTTTTCCTTTTTGTGTCGTTTGAAGTACTGTCGATAGGCAAATGGTTTGACATGGAGCGTTAGTGCCATTTGAACAAGTTATTGGTCCGGAATTTGGCTAGGCGGTTGTAATGGCAGTAGAATAGAGTGGAGTGATTTAGCTGGTCCCCATGACAGTGAAAAATCCAAGGCTTCATATTCTCCGAACAGAATGTTCTGTGCCATACAGCTCAACATGATAGATACTCCTCGAATCCCATTGCGCAAGAGAGTACCAGTAAGTTATTCTGACTGTCCAATGAAACGCGTATTTTCAGACAGTATTCAACAGAAGTCATGGTTCAATTCAACTATAAATATCCGCTTTTGTGCTGAACGTGCTTTCACGGACCCTACAATTGTGAATTGGGCAATATTTTACTTTCAAGGCGAAAGCATTGCCTTTCGCCAATTTATCATTTTAAACGTGTTCGCCATCTGCTTGCGAACCGTATACATGCAGTGTTTCCGTACTTTTTCTGACTATGATTTGAGTTTTTGAGACAGCGAGTGGGAAGCAGGTCGCAATTTCTTAAACGGTCGTGGGAACTGGCCTATACCACCCACACAGCTGTTCGGGTTACCAAACCAACGGTCGTTCAGCCGGCTCGTTCATGCAGTGTTTCCGTACTTTTTCTGACTATGATTTGAGTTTTTGAGACAGCGAGTGGGAAGCAGGTCGCAATTTCTTAAACGGTCGTGGGAACTGACCTATACCACCCACACAGCTGTTCGGGTTACCAAACCAACGGTCGTTCAGCCGGCTCGTTCATTCGAACCGGATACGGCTCATCTCCCTGTTTCTCGCAGTAGAATTCTACGACCTAACCTATAGGAGTGGGCCAGCAACATTCGCTTAGAACAGTTGAGAGAATGCTACTTCGTGGACTGACACTGAACCTCAATGATGCGGCAGCTATCAGCGTTTCCCTTTCACTAGTTGGTTCTGCATTTCTCTCCATACTCTCGGTTCGGGTTGTGTTTTGTACTTTGGGCAATGTGTCTGGGCCGCGCGGTGGACGCGTCGGCTCGGAATGCAGAGCGCAGGGTGCTGGGAAAGGGCGCACACGTGTGCGAGCGGGTTCATTACCCGGGCAGGCCGTGCGTACGTCAGGTTCCGGTAAGGCATCGGGAAGTGGAGCAGAGCTGCCTGCCGCGTGACCCGCCGCAAAAGGAAGTCAACCCTGACCCGCGCAACCAGAGCGCTGATGAGCTCACCTAATGTTTATTTAATTCGCCGTTTATCTTGACAGCGAGACGCTATTTACTGGCGGCGCATACGCGGAAGGGAAACACAGAGGCCTGGTGAGCAGACGAGCTGCGGCCTATCTGCACGCCTGTATCGCCGACAGCTAGTCGAGCCTCGGACTATATTCTCAGCCGCTCTCTCAGCTCCCAGGCAGAGCCCGGCTCTGCATACGTCTCCCTCGCCCGCGTCTCTGCAGATAGTACTATTCGCACTGCAGTGGAAATTTATACTACCAAACAAATACCGAGGGTACCTAGACATTCCCTGTATCCAGAAGGCTATAATACATTTTTGTGTGTCCCTGGGACACACCAAGAAATATTATCACATTCGCCACCGTAACTGAGTGGTAAGCGTGGGTGACTGAAAAATGGATGGCCCATAGAGGTAGAAAAAGTAGGATACGGCTTAACACTCTATAGACAACGAAATCATTAGACGGAACTATAAATTCGAAATGGACGAGGATGGAAAATAAATCATCTTGTCTAGGAAGGTATCGACATATATACACCGTAGGAAATGTGATTCTGTTATTAACTATCTTGGGCAGGTTTAATTTCCTCACTTGTAGCGATTAGCGTCTGCATTTCACATTTTTATTGTGTTTAGAAGTTTTCTGTTTGACTTTATGTACATTGGATTTCGAAAAAGTATGACATGTAATATTGGTTTCATAAGCACCTATCTGACTATCGCGAACGTGGTCCTGGACCGAAACAGGTCGATAAATGAGCCGCATTAAAGTCAACATTTGTGATATGCCTTTCCTATAGGGAAAAAGATCCTCCACAAGGATCGCCGGACAGTGATTTAAACCCCACTCCTTCCGAATGCGAGTCCAGTGTCTCATACGCTACACCACTACCAACTATCTGGGTTAGCTCTCAGATAATTTTGTTTCTTCCATTTACCTTTTCTTCGATCTTACAGTGTCTCGTACATCGCGGATCCATCTTGTTTTATATAACAAGACTGCGAACCTGAAGTATCAGTACACAGAAAGTTTGAATAAAAACGCTTTAAGACACAATTTTTTCATGTTTTATTAAATTTCATTATTTAATTTATGCACGACGGAAATTGCAACTGAAGGCGTTTTTATTTAAACTTTCTGTGTTTTGAATACATTCACATTCATAGCTGCAAAGTATGTATAAAATTAAGTGGAAGTGTCAGTGCTTTTATAAGAACTAGTTATTAGCCACGATTTAGAGTGGGAATTTCTATCAAGGTTTCTCCCCAGACTTTTCGATTAGATCCCTACTGCGCAAGGCTTTTGTTCCTGGTTCTTTAAGTCCCACTGTTGTCAATAGGACCCTCGACAGGTTGTCCTATGTTGAGGAACATGTAAGAAAAGGGCATGATACTGAACAGTAGGGACAAATAAATGTTCGTTAAGAATAATAGTTAGATCATGATTCATCTCGAACGTAGGAGATGGGACAGTCCCAAATGTCACGTCGCCCAGTGGCTAAGTCCTTGACATTGGACTATCCTTCATCACAATTATAATGGAGTTCCTATTTTCAAGTATTTTCCACGATGGAAGGCTTGAAAAGGAGTCCATTCAGTAAAGGTAATAGCAACTGAAGGCCCACTTGAACGACAAGGAAAGGCAGCGGTTTGAAAGCTAACATCAATGGGCGCGAGATCGATGTACTCAGCACTTGCCCCTCTTTAATGTCAGGCAGAGGACGAAGCAGTGTCCTGACCGTTGTAGGCTCATAAAGCAGAAGTAACGGCTTCGAGTCCCGCTTCGAACACGAATGAGGATTTGACATGTGCCCTTTATTATTTGTTCCACATTCGTATGGGATACGAAAAACAATGAAATTAGTTGCAGTAAGAAAATACAATGTGTGTATGCATGAGCGGGTGTGTGAGTGTATTCAAAGATGGCTGCTTTCCTAACCCTATGAGATAGCTGTTACGTTTAAGAAAAGAAAATCTTGGACTTCTTTTTCCTCTTTTAAGTAGTGTGTATCTTTCTCGTGCACAATCTATTGCCTTGGAGCTGTAAATGATTTGAAAGATCGTGAAACCCTGTGCTGGCACATAGGTTCCACATCTGAAATTGAAACACGACGATTGACAAGTTTTAAGACTCATCTGATATACACACTAGTTACCTTAAATTATTTCAGGGTTATGTCCGGATTCTCTTTCAACAAGGACGCAAACATTTTCTTCTACCATTATTTACGTATTTTTTGGCTCTGGTGTGTCTGTAATGAGCCTTGATGTCGATGTGAGGGTAAAATCAAGACTACTCTGCTTTCTTACTTTGACATTTGCGACCTATCTATCGAATAATCATCAGTCGTCGCTCATGTCCACACTCTGCTGTTCTTTTTATCCGGTTATTAGTAAATGATATCAAACAAATACCGAAAAATACAGTTTATCCAGAACTAAAATACCGGTATCGGTTTTAACCGGTCGATTTTTCCCATCCCTACATGACGTTGCACTGAGTTCGTAGACGGCAACGGGGTGGACTCGAAAATTTTTTCATCCTCTGTTTTTCAATCAAAATAAGGAAATTATTCTATTCTCAGTGGACATTTTAAGAAGGACATTTTCCACTAGGCTGTATTTTAAGTTAGATTATTGTGCGCTACCGGTTTCTCTCAAGTGCATCTGAGCTCTCGTCTCATCAAAAAGTCACATGTCGTGTATCTGTGCATCACACGATCGTCAACATTCATCATCTAAAACATAATAATAAGTATAATAAAAATTTCTAAAAATTTCTTTGTGTTATACTTCTTGGTACTTCTGGTTACGTGTGGAGTTCTAACAGTGTGCTAATGCCACTGTTGTCGTAAGCACTGTCGTGTCATGCACCTTATATTTTATATGATGAACACTGACGAAAATGCATGGTACGTGATTTTTTGACGAGGCAAGGACGATGTAACCACATCTGTTGCAATACTTATTACTATGTGCGTAGCGCTACATCCAATATATTTGTGCTGTTTTTGATGCTATTACCCTCTTCTTTCACTATGGTGTGTTTTTATGTTCTAAGACGTACTTGAGAATGAGTCGTGCTCAATAACGGTACTGCACAATAAAATAGTTTGAAATTCAGCTTGGTAGAACAACGTCCTTCTTCAAATTAAGGGAAGGAATAGATTTTCCCGTCAAACAACACAGAGGCGGACAATATGTTATTAGAAGCGTGTAGAGTGGTCCGATGAGACGTGATATTGCCTCTTTTCAAACGATGCAAGCCCTCGAGTACACCGTTGACACAATGAAGCTTTTAACTTGCAATTTGTGCAGGTTGTTGGTCAAGCGGTAGGTGGTTCTACGATGTTTTTGGAGTGCTTTTCGTACGACATCTTGGATTACTCAGTCAGTTTTCCGTTAACATAAACCATACGTTTATACGGACATTCTCAGTGAAAAAGTCCTGCCCTTTCTTCTATATTTTCATGACGAATGTGCTGTGGACATTCCCATCTTGTACGAAGACAAACAGCCTCGTTGACAGGGCTGCCTGCATACGAGGCGTGGCTACAAAATAATAGGACTGATGCTGTCACAAAGTAAGTAGGCAAGCGCCAAAGATGAACGACCAGCAGCTGTGAAGCGCGAAGCCTCGTAAGTCGAATGCTGCATCGCTGATTTTGTAGTAAAGTCAATGTGGCCATGGCCTTCGTTTGTGTAAGAGCTGTTATTTTGTTTTGCCAGACAAATTGTAAGTTGTAACAATAGAGCAACGAACTGTCGTGGATTTTCACATGAAACTTGGAAAAGCGGTTACTGAAACCTATATTTTACTAAAAGAAGAAAATGGCTAAGACTGTTTACCTCGCACACGAGTTTTTGTGTGGTTCAAGCGTTTCCGAGATGGCCGAGAAGACGTTGAAGGTGACTCACGCCCGAGACGCCCTTTAATACCAAAAACTGATGAAAAATGTTTAAAAAGTAGGTAATCTGATTCGATTTGACCGTCGGTTCAGTATTCGATCCACTGCTGAAACTGTAAAAATTGACAAATAAAGCGTAAGGCAAATTTTACTTAAATAGTTTAACATGAGATCAGTGTGTGCGCAAATGGAGCAGAAAATTCTCAAGATCGAATAAAAAGAATCTTGTGAAAATGTTTATACGACACTTCGAATACCATTCAAAATCATCCTAATTTGCATTGCTTGACTATTCCGTCGGTTCTTGGTAGAATATTTTATGCATTATGAATGAAAATACACACAATACTATTCTACAGTATTTATTATTTGTTACACAAAGCGATTTTCGGCTTTTATGACATCAACAGATACAAAGATAAGTATGTGGTGCCGTGAAATTTTGTTGGCTCAAAGATTTTAAACTAGTACGTGTACAGAGTATCTCCATTTCCATTCATGAAAAATGATAATGTTAAAATTAGGAATAAAACAAGAAGGTTCATTTCAGTATAAATGCGTTGTAAGATCATTTAAGTAGTATAAAATACATGACACATTAACTAATGAACTCTGGACAAATTAAAACAGTTGAATACAGAACATAATTGAACAATAAACTTTCACGACTCATTCCATAGATGTAGCTCAAGAAAATAATCATGTCTTTAATAGATACTAAGTTACAAACAGATAAGATATAATAGGGATATTAAGGAGGTGAGTGTAGCACCTGTGATTATACAAAATATAAATTTTTAATAAAACGAAAGCAATTACAATAACTTATACAGAGGAAATGAGGCATGTGAATAAGAGGGATCTTTTACAACATGGCCTGGATGGGATCATGACTAATATCTACAGTCGTAAGTGATGAGTAAGGGAATTGTGTCTAGTCGTTCAATGTTAATCTTTGGTTGATGGACATGTGTTTCTTAATTTCCACTATTTCAAGACAGTTCACCTTTCTTTCTTTGTGGATGTGACGTAATACTTCACATTCCTCCTTCTAGCTATGGCCTTCTTTAATCAGCTGGTTTGCAAAAGTAGAGCCTGCTGCTCTAGGTTTCCAGCTTCTGTAGTGTTCCTTCAAGTTCGTATATATTGCCCTGCAAGACTGACCTATATAGAATTTTTTATAGTTACAAGTAATTTTATATATTCCATTGATTTCAGAAGTTGGAGTGTAGTCTTTACCATTGGGCAAAAAGTTCCCAACACTGTTGTGCACATAAAATGATTTTTACGTGGCTTGATTAAAGCGTTTTGGCTACATCCAGTGAGACTTTTCCTATGTATGGCATTGTGCACCATTTACTGCATTCTTGAGGTGGTGTGTCAAGGACTGGGTAAAGAAGAGAGTACACCTGTTGTTTCTGCCGCTTCTCCATTATGGAGTCCGCTAAGGTAGGAGGATAGCCATTGTTTGATGACATTTAATTCTAGTTGGAAATTATCTTCACTCATGGGAACGGATATTATATGAAGAATCATAGAATTAAAGGCAGCATGTTTATGGGTCACTTGGTGTTAATAATTGGTCGGTATAACTATATCTGTGTTGGTAGGTTTCCTATAA
This sequence comes from Schistocerca piceifrons, assembly GCF_021461385.2. Taxonomy (NCBI): domain Eukaryota; kingdom Metazoa; phylum Arthropoda; class Insecta; order Orthoptera; family Acrididae; genus Schistocerca; species Schistocerca piceifrons. The sequence goes on along the minus strand of NC_060149.1, from coordinate 507,344,926 downwards.
ATCTTGGAAGAATGAATACAGTTACTGATGTCTATGGTTAGATCTCAATAATGTATGCAGTTACCCCCAAACTCCACTGTGAATTTTACACAGTTGTGTTTAGAATTTAGTAGCTTGAAGAATTTTTGAAGTTTCTGCTCGTACCTGTCTCACTGGATGTAGCCAAAAAGCTTAAATCCACGAATGTAAAAACATTTTCCGCGCAAAATATTGATGGACACTTTTTCCCAATGGTAATGACAACATTTCAGCCTTGCGAAAGAGTGGAATACATAAAATTGCTTGTAACAACGACAAATTCTGTATAGGTCAGTCTGGCAGGGCAATATGTACTCACTTGAAGGAACGCCACAAATGTTGGAAACTTAGAAAAGAAGACTCTACTTTTGTAGAATACCTGCTTGAAGAAAGCCATAGTTAAACGGTGATTCATGAAGTATTACATCACATCCACAAAGGATGGAAGATGTACTACCTTAAAAAATAGTGAAAATTAATAAATGCATGTCCATCAACCAAAGCTTAGTACTGAACGACCAGACACAGTTCCCTTACTCACCACTTGCAACTGTAGATGGTAGTCATAATCACATCCAGGCTATGTTGTAAATTACCCCTCTTACTGACATGCCCTATCTGCTTTATTTCATTTACTATAATTTCTTTCGTTGTGTTACAAAAATTTTACTTTGTTTAATCACAGATTCATCTCTCACCTGCTTAATATCACTCTTATATCTTATCTGTTTGTAATTTAGGATATATTAAAACACGATTTTTTTTCAGCCACGTCTATGGAATATGTCGTGGAAGTTTATTGTTCAATTATGTTCTATGAACAACTGTCATAATTTGTCTATAGTTCATTAGTTAATGCGTCACGTATTTTATCTTAGTTAAATAATCTTACATCGCAAATATGAAACTTCCTGGCAGATTAAAACTGTGTGCCCGACCGAGACTCGAACTCGCGACCTTTGCCTTCCGCGGGCAAGTGCTCTACCAACTGAGCTACCGAAGCACGACTCACGGCCGGTGCTCACAGCTTTACTTCTGCCAGTATCTCGTCTCCTACTTTCCAAACTTTACAGAAGCTCTCCTGCGAAACTTGCACGCAAAGGTCCCGAGCTCGAGTGTCGGTCGGGCACACAGTTTTTATCTGCCAGGAAGTTTCATATCAGCGCACACTCCGCTGCAGAGTGAAAGTCTCATTCTTGAATCTTACATCGCATTTACACTGAAATAATCCCACTTGTTTTATTCCTAATTCTAACATTAACATTTTTCATCTCTGGAAATGGAGATACTCTGTACATGCACTAGTTTTAAATCTTTGGTCCAAAAAAATTTCACTGCACAGCATATTTACTTTTGTACCTGATGATGGCGTAACAGCCTAAAATCGGTTCATGTAACAAATATTGTGTAATATTAGACCAGAGCTTTGAGTGTTTCATTCATAATTATCCTAATCTCTTGGAAAGAGTGATAACATGTGACGTATCTTGGTTTCTCACCTATGGTCCAGAAACAAAGAGCCCATCCAGGCACTGGAAAAGTCCTAGAACGAAAAATCTGGAATGAGCAAGTTTCAAAGCGATGATGTTTCGTTTTTTTTTTTAAATATTCATGCAATTGTGTATTTTCACTGGGCTCGTGAAGGTCAAACTAATAATCAGCGTTACTGCCTTGAGATTTTTGCCCAACTCCATGACAAAATAAGAAAAAGAACTAACCGAATTTGGTTCTGCAACAAGACAACGCACTGACTCATACCGCATTGTCTGTTATGAGTTTTCTAGCAAAGTACAACCCCAGTATTAGACCACCTACCTTTATCGCCTTACCTATCATGTTTTGGGCACAGCATTGTATGATAGTGAAACATGGACTGTGGGAAAACCGGAAAAGACGAGAATCAAAGCATTTGAGATGTGGTGCTACAGAAAAATGTTGAAAATTTGATGGACTGATAAGGTAGGAAACGAGGAGATTCTCCAAAGAATCGGCGAGGACAGAAATAGAGTGTGTAAAATCTGTAGAGTAAGACAGAGACTTGAATAAATCCAGCAAATATTTGAGGACGTAGGTTGCAATTGCTACTCCGAGACGAAAACGTTGGCATAGGAGAGAAATTCTTGGCAGGCCACATCAAACAGTCGGAAGACACAACTCAAAAGACGAGGGGGAGTATGTTGAGGTTAACAAAACCTAAATATGTATGTTATTAAAGAAAAGGTTTTATGGCAATAGTCCCGTTATTTTATAGCTACACCTCGTACGTTACTGATTGACGAGCACTGACGCTCCCTGTCACACCTCAAGTTGTCACTAAACCACTCAATCTTACTCTCACAGAAAATCTCAGGAACTAATGGGAACAGCGGGAGAAATGTAGCAACATCCCCGCAGTTCGGCATCTCTGTCAGATTTAATCATTAGTGAGTGGCTTCTGTTGGATATGAAATACCTTAAGAAATTTGTGGACTCTCCTTTCTCGCCGAATTGAGCCCGTTGTCAAGTTCACAGGTGTTTTGCACGATATAAGACTTTTAGGAAAGAGCGGTTCACCTGTAAAGGAGTCCCCATATAGGACACTGGTGTGACCTATTGTTGAGTACTGCTCCAGTGTTTGGGATCCGTAACAGGTCGGATTGAAAGAAGACATCGAAGCAATTCAGAGGCGGGATACTAGATTTGTTACCGGTAGGTTTGAAGAACACATAAGTGTTACAGAGACGGTTCGGGAACTCAGATGTGAATCACTGCAGGGAAGGAGACGTTTCTTTTTATTTTTTATTTTTATTTATTTATTTATTTTTAGAAACACTTTCTAGAAAATTTAGACTATCGAACGATTCTACTGCCGCCAACATACAATGTGCGTGAGGACCACGAAGATAAGATACGAGAAATTAGGACTCATAAGGAGGAACATAAAGAGTCGTTTTTACCTCGCTCTATTTGCCAGTGGAACAGGAAAGGAAACGACTAGTAGAAGTACCCTCCGCCACGCACCGTATTGTGGCTTGCGGAGTATCTATGTAGATGTAGATAACCGCCTTGGCTCCTGGGGGTGATTAATTTTGTGCCCTGAGTGCTTGGTTCATCACTCCGAACCAACGGTCAAGTTAACTGCAGCTGGACTTTATTCTTGGTGTCCGAGTAGACGAATGGGGGTGCAGAAACTGGAGGGGGGTGAGTACGGACGGTGTGTGCAGTGATACAGGAAGCGGCAGCGTGCGGTGAAAGTTGCGGGAGCAACGGCGCTGACCTTTGAGAACAAGAGCCGGCGGACTGATGGAACTTTAACCCGCGGCCGCGGATGGCCGCCATTTACATTCCTCCGTGGGAATCGTATCGAGATCTCCCAGCTGCCGTTACCAGCCTATCATTACACTTATTATCATCTGTAATATTTATTTATTATCTCGGCCGATGCGGTAGGTTTATGAGCTAGAAAGCCAATCGCAAATTACCCTCTACGGCTGCATAATGACATTCTGCTCCATCTTGCCTCCTGCATTATTATATCTAAGAACATGAATAAAACATACTGCAATAGTAGAAGCCATATTTCGAACAGCAGAAAGTCTCTTATTACGTTAGCAAACCAATGGGCCAGTACCACCATGCGATGTCGTTTGTTGGTAATAGTTACTTTCGTAACAATTATTGGTCTTGAGCAGCCGGACTGTTAATAGAGCCTTCTGCGCAATTGCACATAGGATAATGTGCTCTGAATGCTAGCGATCAGTTCTCGTAATTTGTTGACTCCCTTTAGAGGAGGCCGTAACGTTCATATAGAAGACAATGCGCTTCTCCGCGGTGTCATTCCAAGCGTATACTCTGCCGTCTGAATCTCCATTGCTTTTATCGAGACATGACGCGGTAGATGTTTCGTTTCAAAAGTGGAGAGATCAATATGTAATTATTTAATGTAGTCTATTACTCCATCAGGATTTGGGCTTACTGCAACGTCGTCGAATTTAGCCACAAGTATCCAGACATCTACACAGAGGTGCTGATGACGTTTCTATTAGATAAAGCCAGAGATAATCAGTGACGTGCAGAAAGAGTGAGAATATTAGAGGAAAAAGAAATGACAATTAAAGGTGGGCTGCCGTCCTGCACGAACACAATATTTTAATTTGTTTAATACTCAAACATGTTTCATCACAGCTGTGGCATTTTCAGTGTTCTTTTTTTTTTGTCCATTTATTGTTTCTGAAATATTACTGTACAGATGTTATGTAGGTTGGAGATATTTTGGCATCAGATTTGTTGTTGATTAGCTAACGTACGTACTTAATCTTTATTCACAGTAACTGTGACCTGCGGCTGCCAACAGAAATCAGCTACAGGTCTAAATTAATACAGCGTGTTATCTACAAACCAGTGATGTTAGGGCGACGTCTGAATTGAATTTTTGTTTAAGAGATAACTTCTGAACCATTTATTTCCATAAAATAGTGGCATATGCACCTTTTTGACGCCAACCATTTCTGTAATTCTGAGCTGTACTTGGCTATAATTTGCCTGCTAAAGGAGTTACTGTATTTTTATTTTTAAAGTGACCTGTGGGCTTTGGTAGAATTTCGTGAGGTATGATTTGGAAAACTATTTTCTGTGGTTTGCTATTTATAGATAGTTTTGTTGATTTATAATAGCTATTACTGGCGTTTTCTCGTGCCCAGTAGCGAATTCTGAATGTCAATATGGCGGTGTGTCTTACTAGCACTTAACGTTAATTTTTTATGTTTCACGGTCACTGTTTTATTTTCAGTATGTGGACATGAAGTTTAAATTTCTTTAGATACGTTTTAATTTTGTGTGTGTGTGTGTGTGTGTGTGTGTGTGTGTGTGTGTGTGTGTGTGTGAGTGTGTGTGTGTGTGTGACAGAGAGAGAGAGAGAGAGAGAGAGAGAGAGAGAGAGAGAGAGCGTGAACGCGACCGCGACGTTATTGCGCTTGTTTGGTAGTTCGCTTAGGACGTTGAAGTGCTGATGCTCCTGGATATGGGTTTAAAGACTATATATCTAAGGTCATCGGTCTCCTTTTCAGCCCCCCCCCCCCAACCGCAGGACGGAATCAGTGCAACCAGTCTGTTTGCTTTTAGAGGAAAACTTATGTGCAAGGGTTCTGTTGCTGAGTACTGTCTCATGATTGATGACCTTTTTTCCTATATGCAGGTGCAGTGAAAAATCAATGTAAGCCACATCAGCATAGTAATATCCACAATTAGACAATGAGTACGATAAAAAGTAAGTAATCGCTGTTACAAGTCCACAACAGAAACTCTGAATAACAGACCGCACCAATTAGTTCAGCATATGAAATTACACCGATGCAACTGGTAACTTTTAAAGTAAAAACAATAACAACACATTCAGACTGGAAGTAATAACTACGTACAGTTCAGGACAGGTCAACTATAGCAATGGTAGGCATAAAAATGGTACATATGGTACTATTTTATCGGAATACATTGTTTAGAGATTATGTTCTAAACAAAACTTGAATTCAGGCGTTGTTCCATCACTGCAGTGTTGCAAATTTCACGCTGTATTAATAGAGACTTGCGCTAAGGACAACACACACACCCACGCCTGAGGCAGGAATCGAACCTCCGACGGGGAGAGCCGCGCGAACCGTGGCAAGGCACCCTGGACAGCGGGGCTACCCCACGCGGGATTTCTGTTGGGCATATTGTTAAAGAAGGTGTAGTAAATATGCAATCTAAGCAACAAGAAAACATGATATCAACATATTCCTAAACTACACAAAATTTGTGTGTGTATATTCCAGAAACAATAAAAGACACAACCCAATGAAGCTGCCAGCACTGTGGTGAAACATGTTTAGAATCACACGAAATATAATACTGTGTTCTTGCAAGAAAACAGATACTTCTTGAATCATTGCTGTTTTATGAAAGCACATGAAAAAGCTTACAATTCCATTGTGAAAGAATAAAGATGTTACGTTTTATCGCAGATATATCAGCTCTCGTTGTAAGTGAAAGAAACCTAACAGGAACGTTGAGTGCAACGTACCTGATGTCGGCACTAATTACAACATGAAAACATGACGAAAGTTACATTTTACTTGTAGGGAGTAATTTTGACAAAAGACTGATACAGCTGTAGACTTAGAGCAGCTGAATAATGCAGAGGGTTTCTCCTTTTTCGGAAGGAGAGGAATTTTAAAATCGAGTAATAGGCGTTGTAGCGTTGTCGTGTAACTGAAATAATTTGCAGGTGAGTGTGCGGTATATATGGTGTGTGCTGTCATATGTCTTCAGAGACGTAGCGAAGAATATTTAATTATTTTTCATGTTATCAAGCCACCTTGTGCAAATGATGTTTAAACAAAAGAGTATCGTACACTAGACATGAACCAAATGGGCAATTCATTTGTTAGAACACTGAACTCAAATTAAGAAATGTGAAGGTTTACGCTCTGTTAGGCCATCCTGATTTAGTTTTTTCGTGATTTTCGTAAATTATTTCAGGCAAACGACGGGATATATATATATACACTCCTGGAAATGGAAAAAAGAACACATTGACACCGGTGTGTCAGACACACCATACTTGCTCCGGACACTGCGAGAGGGCTGTACAAGCAATGATCACACGCACGGCACAGCGGACACACCAGGAACCGCGGTGTTGGCCGTCGAATGGCGCTAGCTGCGCAGCATTTGTGCACCGCCGCCGTCAGTGTCAGCCAGTTTGCCGTGGCATACGGAGCTCCATCGCAGTCTTTAACACTGGTAGCATGCCGCGACAGCGTGGAAGTGAACCGTATGTGCAGTTGACGGACTTTGAGCGAGGGCGTATAGTGGGCATGCGAGAGGCCGGGTGGACGTACCGCCGAATTGCTCAACACGTGGGGCGTGAGGTCTCCACAGTACATCGATGTTGTCGCTAGTGGTCGGCGGAAGGTGCACGTGCCCGTCGACCTGGGACCGGACCGCAGCGACGCACGGATGCACGCCAAGACCGTAGGATCCTACGCAGTGCCGTAGGGGACCGCACCGCCACTTCCCAGCAAATTAGGGACACTGTTGCTCCTGGGGTATCGGCGAGGACCATTCGCAACCGTCTCCATGAAGCTGGGCTACGGTCCCGCACACCGTTAGGCCGTCTTCCGCTCACGCCCCAACATCGTGCAGCCCGCCTCCAGTGGTGTCGCGACAGGCGTGAATGGAGGGACGAATGGAGACGTGTCGTCTTCAGCGATGAGAGTCGCTTCTGCCTTGGTGCCAATGATGGTCGTATGCGTGTTTGGCGCCGTGCAGGTGAGCGCCACAATCAGGACTGCATACGACCGAGGCACACAGGGCCAACACCCGGCATCATGGTGTGGGGAGCGATCTCCTACACTGGCCGTACACCACTGGTGATCGTCGAGGGGACACTGAATAGTGCACGGTACATCCAAACCGTCATCGAACCCATCGTTCTACCATTCCTAGACCGGCAAGGGAACTTGCTGTTCCAACAGGACAATGCACGTCCGCATGTATCCCGTGCCACCCAACGTGCTCTAGAAGGTGTAAGTCAACTACCCTGGCCAGCAAGATCTCCGGATCTGTCCCCCATTGAGCATGTTTGGGACTGGATGAAGCGTCGTCTCACGCGGTCTGCACGTCCAGCACGAACGCTGGTCCAACTGAGGCGCCAGGTGGAAATGGCATGGCAAGCCGTTCCACAGGACTACATCCAGCATCTCTACGATCGTCTCCATGGGAGAATAGCAGCCTGCATTGCTGCGAAAGGTGGATATACACTGTACTAGTGCCGACATTGTGCATGCTCTGTTGCCTGTGTCTATGTGCCTGTGGTTCTGTCAGTGTGATCATGTGATGTATCTGACCCCAGGAATGTGTCAATAAAGTTTCCCCTTCCTGGGACAATGAATTCACGGTGTTCTTATTTCAATTTCCAGGAGTATATATATATATATATATATATATATATATATATATATATATTAAATCGAGGATAGAGCTCGTGGTCTTCAGTGGCAATGTTGAAGCAACTAACGCGGCGTTTGCCTGAAACGATTTACGAAAATCACGAAATATCTAAATTATATATATATATATATATATATATATATATATATATATATATATATATATAACTACGTTTTTCCTTGTATTAACCTGAGAAATCCCAGATCAATGTAAAACTGATGCCTGGACGATTACTTTACCATAACATTCTCTACTAAAGATGAACGCAGTCTGGAATCCGAACTACAGATTAAACAATTAAACAAGGTGAAGACAGCTTTCAACAAAAGGACGAGTATATTCAACTCAATCAACATTAATATGGAGTTAAGGAAACAGCTTATTATAAATTGTGTATAAACTGTTTTGGTTATCGGAGGCGAAACATGAAAAATAATGCAAGAGTGATAAAGAAGAACGGATCATTTTGCGATGTTGTATTTTTGCCGAACAGTTAACATTAATAGCGAAAAGAACGAATAAAAAGATCCTTCAGCGAACAGAGAGCTGCTAATTCACATGGAACATTGGTAGGTGGATTTTGGTATGGGGGTCTATTAAAGGCAGTATTAGAGAGGTTTTCAAATGTCAACAGGAAGGCTGGAAACGACGCATACTAGCATAGTTAAGGGAGACGGTGTCCAAAACGGAACTCAAAAGAACAAAGTAGGGTACGGGATGGAAAAAGTATGCTGCAAACACTTTCAAATTGAAAACGACATAAAAAATTTAGAGATCGAGGACGAGAGTACAGAAGCTCAGTTTGATAAGAATCCGGTATGAAACTGGCTATGGGCATTTGGAAGGAACCATTGGCCTAAACTTTCATATGGTACCGGCGAAAAACCCGAATCAGATAGTTAGGACAGGGATTAGTATTCCATTCTGATTTATGACGACTTCATTGTATTAAACTTATCCGTACATGATTTGTGGGGCACTTAACAGAATTTCAGTCCCCCTTTTCCTTAATTTCAGCTTCCATAGTCGAAAACATTAAAACTACCGCTTTGAAAAATCGTTTTTGTTTGGCAGGTGTTCATAATTAGCAGCGTTCTGGTGTAAAGGCAGACGCTAATGAGACACTTTGCTATCTGGTGTGAATTTGGAGTTTATAACTGTTCGATAAGTATTTCATCGGTTTCAAACAGGTCTTGAAACTATTCCGATTCATAAAATGCATAAAGGAAAAATGAGTGTGCTAATGTTGATTTCGGAAAAATTCGATGTTAGCCAATGAGGAAGTGGTCAGGGTATAAAATTAAACCTCGTCATGCAGAAATGAGTGTTTCAACTGTTCCACGATGATGTAGGACACGGTCATATTACACTGCTGGCTTTGAGACACCGAACAGTTATCAGCGCCATGTTGACAACTACTTCTTCCTTCGCACGTACCGTGTGAGAGCAGCTATGAAGTATAGGCAACTGTGATAACTATGTGCAGATTATTCCATTTTAATGATATGGAGAGAATGGAAACCCAAGTGTCAGACTTAGTGCCAAGGGATTCGTAAAGTCTGACGTACGTTCGTGAAGTACGAGTTACCCTAAAGTGCAACATGCCCTCTCTTCCAGACACACTGATGCGACCGTTGCAATTTAGTCACGCAAACCGCGCTGCTGCTACTGTCGCAGGTTCGAATCCTGCCTCGGGAATGGATGTGTGTGATGTCCTTAGGTTAGTTAGGTTTAAGTAGTTCTAAGTCTAGGGGACTGATGACCTCAGATGTTAAGTCCCGTCGTGCTTAGAGCCATTTGAACCATTTAGCCCCGCATAGCGTACAATCTGGTGCTCACGACCTAACCGTCACAAAGTATTCTGTCTTTACTGAGGTCTTCCATCAGGGCCATTTGAGCCAGCTACTTCTTTGTCGACCGCCACCAATCAAGGTTAGATTGCAGGAGTGAACACAATTGCGGAGGCGGACAACGGTCCAGTACCATTGCATCGTATCTCACGTACGGCATGGCTTGGAGTTTGTCAGCATTGAATTGTTACGTTGACATGAGACACAGCTTCCGGGTGACGAAACCGAATTTTGGAAACCGTTTTTGGCGGTCGTAATTAGATGTTAAGACACGAAGTGGTTTTGCTAGGCAGGTGAAAGATCAGTTTTCTGATCGTCAGTTGTTTTGCACAAATGGCGTCTGGAAATTAGTTGTAGCCGTTTCCGATTTAATCAGCGCCATGGTTGTTTCTCTTCAGTCAAACATCGGAGGTAGACAACTTCGTCCTCAGTTTAATATTTCTACTTCTTGTTCACTGCACAAATGGTTTTAAAAACAAGACATAATCTGATAACTCACGTACGTTTCAAAACCCGTTGTGCGTTATTATGGGCCGTAGTCGAGTGTGGAAGAATAAACCCGGAAGGTACAAGCACATTTCCGGAATCGATATTGGAATGTTTACACGACAAACCAGAAGCGGTATTGGGAAATTGGATTAAGAAATCCACTTTAGGGAGTCACACGTAGGGGTTATGTCGTGAATAATGAAAATTTGAGTCACATCAGGACGAAAGGTGGAACTGGTTGATTTTCACGAGCAGTCAGTTTAACGATTCGGCTATATTAGTTCGTCTCCAGGCCTGACTCAAATCAGTTTTATTAATGATGTTTGCACCACTGATTTCTGAACAATACTACCAGAGACTCTTCCACGAATGGTGCGGGAACAGTGTCGGTGGAGGATCTTGTATAGCCTTGCCACAAGGGATGTTTATCAACGCAATTAGAGCCGCTGAAATGAACTGAACACATTATGGGGATTACATCAGCGAAGATGCATTAACATGAAATAATATCAACAGAAACCGGTCAGGCCTGGAGGTATGCTCAGATGGTGTAACAAATAATGCGACCATTCACGGAAACCAGCAAATCAAGACCTGCTGTGGCACACATCCAATAAATCGAGGTTCGAGTCCTGCTATGGTACACATTTTCATTTCTCTTGACGTTCATCGCAGTACATAGCATTTCTGTTCGGTTTTCGCTAACACCATGTCATGACACTGCGTCTTTACTGATTTCATTCCCATCATCAGTTCGTTTAATTTCAACGAATTTATTGCCATGCTTTAATCAGTAGGATGTGACTCCTGCGAACAGCTTCCATGGCACAAAGCAGACAAATTTTCAACTCCCGACAATCTCTTGAAATAAACATGTGGGTGCCTCCCGATTTCTGTACTGTTTTTTTTATTTCCATTTGGTGTACGTTTTGGTATCTAATCGCAGTTCGGGAGGGAGGTAGAATACAATGAAATGCATGCCTACTGGGAAAAGTAATATTAATTAAATCGGTGTACGCTGTACGTAACTGAGAAATGCAGCAATTGTCAGACAAAGACTATATTATTTCCAACACCCTTCAACTAATATTCTGAAGCTATTTCTGGGAAGGAATTCGACGACAATGCAGTTGAATCAGATTAGATGACAGGCTTTTAAGCAACATCTATTACGCAAAGGCTGATAACATAGAATACCTTCAGCCCATTCTAAACCGTAATAGCATCGCTAGTAATGAGTTTGACCCTAATATCAACTTCCAAAAGCATTAACAAGAAGAGAACAGTCAACATGATTGTCGACTTGGGTCGGATATAATTGCTAGAAAGAGTAAAATCAAATACCTAGGATACTGTCTAACAGGGAAATTGTATTGCAATGAAGAGATAGAAAATAGAAATCACACTGTACGGACAGTACTTCAAACCCTTAAACATATGACACGTAACTGCGTTCTTAGATGTAGTACACGATGGTGAATTCAAAATGCGGTGTGTTACCGGTAGTGATGTATGGAGAGAATCCTAAATTGCCCATCGATAAACCATCTTGCGAATGATGAGGTACATTACTGCGCAGCTATTGCTAGTATAGCAACTATCCTGCTCTGATGTCCCTTCTTTATGTGTATTTTGATTTAGTTTCTTTATAGGATATTCATTGCCATATTTTCAATAGTTTAGGGAGTAATTATATCTTTTCTATCTTTGCTGGGTATGAGAAATAAAATACTCTTTTCTTTTTGGCCGGGAACTCCTACTACTACTTCTACCGCCCTAGAGCTTTTTCCGCGGTACTCAGTTCGTTTTCTTTCCGATAAATAATGAAAATTATTCTTCTGATAACCATTCCGATTTCCTCCTATTACGCAAATCCGTAACTGCGTATCGCAGCCTCCACCTGAAAAGTATGTCTAAAGTGTACTTTGCGATGCTGGTTTCGATTTACTTAGCACGCATTTTTCTTTTAGTGCGTGTGTCATGGTACCCATTACAGATGTAGAGCTCTTTGTACAGCACTTGATTCGTTTTCTTCCCTATAATGTATCTCTTATTAATCCGCTACTTAGCACCGCATTTCTAAATGGAAATATTTCTTTACCTGATGCAATAAATTCTCGTAAGCAAAAGTGCCACGTTTTACTTAGGTTTCAAAATGTGGCCAATGATATAACGTTATAGTTGCTATGTTGTTTACGTCGTTTGAAGAATGTTTACTACGTTACGTGTCAAAGCCAGCGCCTAGTATCACTATTTTCACTTTATCCAAAAATACTGGAATCGTAACCTCAGTCAAAGGCAGGAAAGCATCGTATTTTGCTTAAAACTTCTGAATCGAGAACTACAGCTTTGTGGAAGGAACTACTGATGGAAAACGAGGACTTGGATAGAGGAGACTTTCATGATCGTATATTCTGTAGGATTAGTCAGACTTCTCAGATATTGGCTCATAGGTTAGAATAGAAGATGCTCCATGATAGTCTCTATCCTATTTATGGAGATCGCACTTAAAGAAGAATAGGTGCTACTAGAGATAACATGCATAAGACTGGAATCTCTCAGGATGTTGTCATACGTTCTCATAAATTGGACATTGTTGAACATGAATCTGGCATCGTCGTAGATAAACAGATATACATTTCGTAAATAAATGATAGTGAAAAGTATTTTTTCTCGATTTATTATGTTTAATTATAAAACAACAATTATGTTAAAATCAATTCTTTCCATGGATGGGAAAGATGCAATCAGTAAAACTACCTTCCTAATGTGGGAAGGCTCTCAAGTCTTCCGATATAAGAAGCAGAAAGAAAGGTGCAATTCGCAGCTGAAAAAGCTGACTTTATTGATGATACTAATTATTGAACTGCCAACAAGCAGGTCACGGTACCTAGTGGTGGCAGGCCCATCACGTGACTTAACCTGCGCAGTGCTCGTGAGGCAGCCGATGGATTGTGAAATTACTGGCAAACTCACACACAACCTTGGATACAGGGCGAGATGAAATGGTAACAATTGGTAAATCTTAAATGATAAACGATTTGGCATTACAGATTATATACCTTTGGCAACGTGGAACGTTCGTTGACTCACAAACGTTGAGAGCGAGTTACAATTAAGTACTCAAAGAAGGGAAAGTAGACGAAGGTAGACAGACATTGATCTATAATAAAAGAAAATTAGCCAAGACTAAAATGAACAAAGGATTTGCGGGCTACTGGATGATAAATGGATAGGAAATGCTGGTGAACACACCATCATAAATGAAAGATGACAGTCATATTTAAAATTTCAAGAGGTTATCAAAAAGTTAGAGCTGTATACGGAAATGATGTGTGAAAGGAGGGTGATATTTGTACTTTCTATGACGATATCCAGAAAAGCGTGAACAAAATTAACAAGATAAACCTTGTTGTTACCGCCGGTGGTTTTAATGCGTAAGTTTGAAATCTATCTGTGCCAGGAATAGTAGCGTCATTTGGAGAAACGACGAGCCATGTTAGTTTCCCTCTTTTAATAACTTTAAACTGAATAACACGTTTTACAAAAAGAAAGACATTTAAAAGTTCACAAGTTTACAATGAATGCAGTAAGATCGAGGTCTGTGATTTGTTATGCAGTAATTACTGAAAAAGTGAAGAATCTTATGAAAGTTGTAAGTGTTTGATGAGTAAGTGACATTGGTAATGACCATTTCCTTTAGTAGGTAAGATAGAGCTACTATTAAAAGAGAAGAAAACAAAGAAGCTTCAATAGAAGTCACAACGTGAATAGTTCAACGTACGTCTCTTTTTGGAACATGATATTAGAAACTTTAAATGCACAGAATGCAAGAGAAGCTTGCATCACAACCAGTATATCAAGACATCGATATAGAATGGAATAATATTAAAACCTGCATCATCGAAGTAGCATCAAAAGCTCTTGGTAAAAGGTAGAAAACCGATGGGAAAATATGATTCATAATGTGGAATAATAAAATTAAAGAGGCCATTAAGGAAACAAAGCATGTACTTTATTTGAAGTTTTTATAGACAGTAACATCGGAGAAATGGGAAACGTGCAAAGTAAAACGGAATCTTCGAAACAAACAGCGCGCAAGGCACACCAAGTTTCATGAGATACGTTCGTATGTGTCCTAAAATACGATGTATTCTCATACAAATTCATGAAAGCGCTAAACAAGGAAGAAAAAGATACTGCCCCACTGAACATTATACCCAATGAACAATGGACGTATCATTATACGAAATTACGGAGCACACAGAATGCCGAAGATTAATGCTGGCGAAAACATGTATTAACACAACGAGACAGCAGATCCATTTACACTGTACGAGCTTCAAGAGGTTTTGAAAGGTATGAAGAACAGGATAGCTTTCGGGCTGAATCTAATAAATGCACAACTAATTGCACATGGAGGATTATCACTACGAAAATGACTTTTACAGTTAATAAGTGAATGTTGGAGGAGTTGCAAGTTCCCAAGATCTTGGTACACAGCAGAAGTAAGCTCTTCAAGGAAGAGAAACGCAGTGATCGTACAAAATGTCTCGCCTTGTCTTCTAAGCACTGGCTACAAACTATACTCAAAGACAGTCACTAACTGCATGGAGAATATTATCAAAGAAGCTATTACTTTGGAGGAACAAAACTGATTTAGATCATGTCGTGAGCAGACTATGTGTTTGTAATTAAGAACATTATAGAAAAAAAACGAAGAATTTCATCTTGAAAACCATATGGTCTTTATCGACCTTGAGAAGGTTTTCTATCGTGTTAGCCATGACGGCATTTGGCAGACTATGCCTGAATGCGAATATTCTTACCACCTAATAGAGGCAGTGAAAAGTGTTTATAAAAATGCACGCACTGTAATAAACACAGTTAGGAATCAATTATAAGAAATAGTTATCAATCAAGGTGTAAGGCTATGGCTACTCTTTTTAATATTTACGTTGACGCCATACTTCGCAAATAAAAATATAAAGCAAACAAACGAATTAAGACAGCAAATGATGAGTGTTTCTACCTGCAAATGATATCGTTATGATTCAAAAGAATAAAAATTACTTCCAAAAATTGATGTACCAGCAGAACGAAGTATGAAAGGAATACAATTTAAAAGTTTCTAGTGATAAAACGCAACTAACTGCATTCCGAGATAAGTATTCAGTCAAATAAAAACTGTTTTAAATGTTTCGTATTCAAGGTTTGTTGCAGCCTTCATGTAGCCGATAAACGACATTTTTATTTTCATATAAAAACAAGGCTGCTTGCTTTCTTTATTTTTTAATTTACCGCACCGGTATAAAGCACATGCTCATCATCAGTGGTCTTACATTTTATTTTTAAGCCTTCATAGAGATTTTCGGAGATTCTTTGTTTCTTCAGATGGTTTCTAGCACATTCTTATTTTAGGATAAATTTAACTGATCGTGCTTCATAATATCGGTGTATCAAGTACGATTAGCCTTATCGATACTAATATGATAATGTCTGCCAACCAGATGAAATTAACAGAACATCTTCAAAACTTATCTGAATGCTTGAAAGTAAAACATATGGTCGTATCTCAATAGGGGTCCAGTAAATTAAAAAATATAAAAAGTGAGCATACTTGTCTTTATAGGCAAACAAAATGTCGTTCACCAGTTGTTTTAGTCAATTCCGTTTTAGAACAAGTCTCTCGAATCTCTTACTTCGGCTGCGATATAAGTTTTAATTTTTACTCCGACACTGAAAAAATATACACACATTCCAAGCTGTCTTTGGTGCCATCGGCAGAAGATTGGACCATAAAGTACAGAAAGAGACAACCATGAAATTCGATAAAGTGATGGCCCTTCCTGTCTTATCCTATTGAAGTGAAAACACAAATAAAAACACAAATAAAAAAATAATAATAATCTAACCGTATACATGAGGTTCTTGAGGAGGATACAGGTCTGCACAAGAACAGTCATGATTAGAGACGACGATATATGACCAGAATTAAATATTTTCAACGCGAACGCAAAAATTCTAAGGAGTCGTGAAAACTAGAGACAACACCTCATGAAAATACCAGGTCACAGAATTCTCCAGACGATACTGAACTACAAGCGGAGTTGGAAAAGAGATATTGGAAGGCAGCAGAAAAATGGAAATGATTCTTTTTGTGAGTTCTGAACAGGCAATAACCTAATCCTTGAAAGGAAGACCACGACGACTGAAATGCCAATAACATAGGTGGTTGGTAGTTCTTAAGGTATAGCACATAAGAAACCAGCCTAAAATTCATCCAGTGTATAATAATTTGCCTAACAAGTGGCCGAAACCTACAGCCACAGAAGCTAAATAACAGATATAACGAGTTTTGTATGTACATTTGTAAACTACGTACGACTCGTCATGTCACAGTAAACTACAGAACACAGAAATCTTTTAACATACACTGAGGCGACAAAGCTCATAGGACAGTGACATGCACATATACAGATGGCGGTACTATCGGGTTCACAAGGTATAAAAGGACAGTACATTGGCGGAGCTGTCGATTGTACTCACGTGATTGATATGAAAAGGTTTCTGATGTGGTTAGAGGTGCACGAGGGGAATTAACAGACTTTGAACGCGGAATGGTTGTAGGAGATAGGCGCAAGGGATATTCCACTTCGGAAATCGTTAGGGAATTCAACATTCAGAGATCCATATTGTCAATTGTGCCAAGAATACCAAATTTCAGGCATTACCTCCAACCACGGACAACTGGCCAACGGCCTTCACTTGATGACCGAGAGCAGTGCTTCACTGCTAATAGGATAGCATCACTGCGAGACATAACCGCAGAGATCAATGTGGCACGTACGACGAGCGTATCCGTTGGAAAAATGCTGAAAATTTTTGCTTTAACGTTCTATGGCAGCAGACGACCGACGCGAGTGCTTTGCTAAAAGCATTGACATCGCCGGCAGCGCCTCTCCTGATCTCGTGACATTTGTTGGATGGTAGACGACCGTGGGCTGGTCTGACAAGTCCCGATATCAGTTGGTGAGAGCTGATGACAGGGTTCTAATGTGGCACAAACCACACGAAGCCACGGACCCAAGTTGCAACAAGGCTTTGTGCAAGCTAGTGGTGGCTCCATAATGGTGTAGTCTGTGTTTACATGGGGTGGCTGGGTCCTTTGGTCCATCTGAACCGACCACTGACTGGGAATGGTTATGTTCCGCCACCTGCAGACCAACTGCAGCCATTCATGGACTTCCTTTTCCCAAACAATGATGGAATTTTTATGGATGGCAACGTGCCATGTCACTGAGCCACAAAGTTCGCGATTGGTTTGAAGAACATTCTCGGCAAATTCAAGACAATGATTTGGCCATACAAATTACCCGACGTGAAAGCCATCAAACATTTATAGAACAGAATCGAAATGTCAGTTCGTGAACAAAATACTTTACCGGCAGCACTTTCGCTATTATGGATGGCTGTAGAGAGAGCACGACTCAATATTTGTGCAGGGGACTTTCAACGACTTATTAAGTCCATACCACGTCGAGTAGCTGCACTATGCCGAGCAAAAGGAGGTCCGACACGATATTAGGAGGCATTCCATGACTTTTGTCACATCAGTGTACATTAGGAGAAAGTCGGTACTAGAGCCCGGCAACAAAAATCTCTGATTTGACCTTTCTTTACTGCAGTCGTCATAAATTAGAACTGCTGCTTCTGCGACTGACTCGCCTGATTGGTGATCAAAGTAGTGAAGCCGCTGGTGTAGAAACAATCGTAGCAGTGTGGAGTGTTGCTGGAAGGCCTCGCAGCGCGTGAGCGCGCAGGCGCCAGCAGCGGCCAGCGGTATTTCCAAAGCGTCCGAGCCGGACAACGGCTCCAGGATTTGGCAGCGGCCGTGGCCTACGAGTGAGTAAAGCCGCAAAAAGCCCCGCGAGCCCATTGTCAAATCCGGAGACGGATTCGGAGGCCTTCCAGCAGCAAGGCCGGCGTGCGTGGGCGGCCGGCCACGGCCTGCAATCGTCCGCCTGTAGTCGCCTTAAACGCCCCCCCCCCCCCCAAGATAATGCAAAGGTGTGTCCACAGTCATCTACTTTTTCTATGCGCTGTCTAGCCAAAGCGTTAAGGACCAATTTCCTTCGAAGACGTAGCTGCTGCAGCCAACGATGACATCGCGTTAGGAAAGACATCGAAGCAAAAAAGTGCAATATCAAGAAGCAGTTATGTGACATACACGAAAGTTGGTAGGCGTATTTCTACATCTGATGGATGATGTCTGTTCAAATTTAGCACCAGTTGCATACGAGTAGCGCTGATAGCGCTACTATGAGGATGAAAATCAATTTTGCTTTAAACACACACTGTAACGATCGTGGACGTTCGTTGCCTTTGTGATTCGACGTGGTAAGTTGATATTACTCAATAATGCCTTTAAGGCGACATAGACGCCATTATTAACATCCCACTTTGTCTGAACGAGATCATGTAATAGGACTACGAGAAGGTGGATGTTCCTTTTGCGGTACTACTGTAAGACTTGGCAGGAATGTACATGACTGCTGGCAGCGGTAGTCACGGGAACCTACGGTCGAAAGAAGACCGGGCTGTTGACGACCACGCGACACTACCGAGAGGGACGACCATTGTGTTCGGCGTACGGCTCTGGTGCGTCGTACTGCAAGTGCGGCAGCGATATGAGCAGAAGCTGCCACGACAGTGACACAACAAACTGTTACAAATCGGTTACTGCAAGGACAGCTCCTGTCAAGTTTGAGCTCACTGGCGGGCAGGGTGAAGGTCTCTTGTGTTTTCTGATGAAACAGGAGCTGGTTCTGCTTCGGTGCTAACGATGGCCGTGTGTTGGTTATGAGGGGGCCAGCTGACAGCCTGCAGCCAACCTGTCTGCGTGCTACACACACTTCACCTACACCTGCAGTTTCGGTCTGGGTGCGATTTTTGGTGATGTCATTTTTTCCAGTCATTGTAACTCCCTACTAATGTGAGTTGAGTAATCCTAGTTTGTGGTTTTCTTACGTTTCCCTACATCATTGCCAGTATACGATATGGTAGTACTTCAGCATGGTTTAATTGGGTAACTCCCACACATTTGTCACTTAGCATCCAACTATTCCGATTTCGCGGTCGACAGAACGACATTTACCTATTTGTTCATTTGTTTACGTAAGAGTACATCCTTTAGCGCTTCCCTCACAAGAAAAGTAAATGGAGTTAAAAAGTTTCTAAGACTTAGAGGCAGTATTGGCAAACTACAAGTTGTGGTGTATTTTTGCAATCAGACGTAGACAATGAGGTCACATTATTTCGACAGAAATAGTAATAGTTAATTTTTTAGTCTGTGGAAATCTGTGTCTCTTCTGAAGTCACAGGCCAAGCTATCCAATAGTTTAGTAATTAGTGGATCTGTCATCAACCAGATCTTGTCTTTTACTTTCTTTATTTTAACTTGTAGCCCCACAGTGCTTTATTAGCCTATTGCCTTCGTCCGGGCTATAATTTACTTCGCAAGTTGTATGGGCGTGTGTAGTTTATTTCAGAAGTCACATCACGATCCACTTGACATTTTCATAGGCACAAAGCACTCTCAAAGATGAATCCAAATAAGTCACGGAAAGTAAAATTGACGGACTGGTGATGAAATCCTAAATATTTCTATATGAACGTATTTTAAGACCTGCTCACTCAGTCAGCACACGCCTTAGAGAGTGAAACTAGTTTGTTGGTTAGATGAACGGCGTCAGCGACCAATATGCTTTAGCCCCGTGCTCCATACATGTATCTAATAGTCCTACAAATTATCATTATCGATTTGGATGCTGGATGTGAAGTTCGTAGCTTTTGTTGTCTGCAACTCCTTGATAGTAAAACAAAAAGAAATTTATCAAGTAATTGTCGTTAAAATAATGTCTCTGGTGAGCCACAGACAACAGATGTACAAACCTTCAAAATCATTAACATCTGCAAAAAACGCTTTGCAGTTTTTTCACTAATACGTTCAATTAAGGAGGAGTAAAACCCTTTGTTTTGTTCACGAGACACCACGAGATTTCTCGTATCAACCATTTGTCATCTCACCATTTCTTAAAAGTACTAATTACATCTACATTGCTCTGGTGCCTCATCCCTATAATCTATGTCCAGCGTTAAGACCATTTTATTCCACAGATGAATATATCACAGCAACGTTAAGGTTCATCAACGGCACTTATTTTTTGGCTGAAAAGAAACAAGAAATTTTGAGATTTAATAGAATAAAGAAGGCGTTCGGCAAACTCCTGCTGGTATCAATGACCACAGTGCCATCTGGGAAACAAATTCTGCTATTCTACATCTGAAACAGAGAAGTATACAGGAAATTCTAATACTATGGCTGGCTGTAACAGTAAGAAAGGAGTGCTTGGTAAATCGTAGAAAACTATTGAATGTGGGCACATCGAACATAGAGCAGATGAGAATGCAACTCAAAGGAAAGCTTCTGCTGTAAAATTTCTGCAGAAATGACTAACATTCGTGAAAGCTACAGCGCCAAGAAAGAATAGCCCACCCTCAGGGGACGTGCAGAAACAGTGCCTCGTTATCAGCAATAAGTAACTAAAACTGCAGGAACCTGGTATACACATATTTCCAATCGTTGCCTTTTTTATGTCATCGTGAATCTAGGCGTTACAAGTCAATTCAACGAATCCCTAGAAAATGAGGTGGCAACGTGCCAGTATCTCTCGTCGATGTCAAAAGGCGCAATAAGCGCCTGTGATTATTTCGAGTGGGACAGAAGAGTTGGTCTCCGGGAAATGGATATGTCATTCGGAGACATTCCGGGTAATACTGGACATACTGCTACATGATGCATTTACAGAGCCACTTAAAAGACGCGGATCGTAGACAACACCGAGTCGCTACTACATCACGCATCTGATCACAACGTGAGATGACCACAATCTGGCCTAAATGACCATGAAGTTACGTGCAGATTACTGAACGGGATGGTGCATTGGTTAAGACTGAATTCGCCTTTAGGAGGATGGAGGTTCAAATCCCTGGCCAGTCATCCAGCTTTAAATTTTCCACGCTTTCCTTAAAGTACTTAAGGCGATTTCAGGATATTTACTGTGAAAAGGACATAGCTAATTTCCTTCCATACCCTTCCCCGATTCGAGCGTGTGATCCGTCTCTCAGACCTCGTCGTTGAGTAAGCGTTAAATGTTAATTTTCTTTCCAAACATTTCTTCGTTCACACTGCTGACTAAACACGGATATACGGCAAAAAGTGTCAACTTGTCGGTTTTCATTTTCATAATGTAATGGACACGTAGATGACGTTGGATTTCTAAGCCGTGATTTCACATGACTCCCATTCGAAAATGATCTAAGATGATGATTGCATGCGTGTTAGACGCTAACGTTACGACTACCATTAGGCAACTTCGTTTGTTGAGTGGAATAGCGGGAAAACGTCGCATTTGATAATTTGGAGCGTGTTCAGATGCAACGTGTAATCTCGGTTTGTGAGAACTGACAACAATCAGAAGAGTAAACGTTGTATCAAGGGACTTCGTCCAGCTAGCAACTCCCGAGTTTATAGTTCAGCAAGGGAACGTTCTGTCCCACGTGACGAGGGACGAGCAAACCTTCGAAGAATGACGGTATCACAGCTTGCCTATGGTTGCACTTTCGAATATATCTTAGTTATTATTGACAGGCAAAGTTTTCATCATTGTTCTTCAGCAAACACTTTTGATGCTCTGAAGACCTGCATACAGGTCACGCGGGGGATGTTCCTCAGGAACGTATGTAGGTCATTGCAGTTACATGTCACAAGGCTTAGAGTCTCAGATTACATAATGAAGGTGTTTCTGGTCTAGTAAATAACGCCAACCATTGCCCTATTCTTTGACGCGTAATGTCATATTTTATGCAGATGGCGTACACAATGTTTGTATCTGCATGCTTTAGTTGTAGATATTCGTACGTTTTGTTTGAAACATTTTGTTTATTCGTCGTTGGTTGTGGTTTGAACCGTGTTGTTCACTAAACCAATATTGGTCTAGCGGAGATGACGATCCACTGAGGGGTCGATAATTTGGATCGTTTTGCTTACTAAACCTACGTAGGCCTAGTGGAGATGTCGCGCATATTTGAGATCGTGATACGACCAACGGTTGTGGTAACGGACAGATCTGTAGCGTAGCCCAAGGCTTACTCTAGGTTGGAAGCTGACAGTCTGGCTGTGAATAAGTAAAACCAACGAATGTATCACCACACCAACTTTTTTTTTTCTTTTAATGAGGGTTTTTCTGAGGGATTGGTCTATAGTGCAGCTCGAGGTTCAGGTTAATGGACAGTTTGGCTGTCAACTGTCGAATCCAACGGTCAGCAAACATATCATTACAATCTTATTTTTGTACACATTGCCTATTCCATACTTACAAATGCCTCCCCAATGGAAGTCCTTACTTTTCCCACTATGGTCTGCTATTGTCACGTTTTTAATATGTTTGAAAGAGTTAGTAAAAAGAGCATCCCTGCCAAAAATTCCCTATATCCGTGGACGTCCAGCTAATTTGTTGGCTTTTGTTGTGTCAGAGTTGACATGTTGTTAAAGATGTCATCTGTTGGTCTTTTCTCGTGGGTCGTGTCTCCTCCATGTCGATGACGTCATCTGCCTATTGGTACGGACTGCGTAGTCTACTGATATCGTCTTGACTTCTCAAAGGCTGAGATCATGCACAGTACTGTAAACCTAATTTTTTGTGTGTTGCAGCGTACCTAATCTGCGATGTGAAGTTAGTTTCATTCACGTGTATCTTCCTCAGTGTGGCAATTGTCAGAAATCGTAAAATATCTTTGAACACCTCGTGCAGTGCTGTCAGATACTACATAGAATCGAGCCAAATTTCTTCCCTCTTGGTGAAGAAAACGGCGAATGCCTACGCCTTCCGGGAAGTGCCTGCTTCAGCCGCACAGAGCGGTCACTGCCAACACTCTCCACTACGGACTTGTGTTCGCTGGTGCTGCACAAATCAGCTGGATTTCCATTCGAACTATAACTTCAGCGCCCGTGCAAGCTTTTTCCGTGAAGAATGAGGGTTTTCAGCCAGCCTGCTAAATCTATAACTACAGTTACCCAGAAACTGAAATGTTCCCACCATATTCTCTAATAAACATTCCCAGAGCGACAGCGCAGTTGATAAGTTATCCGTCTTGTATTTGGGAGATGTGGAGTGAAAACCCGCCCGGCCGTCTCTGTTAATCTTTTTGCGAGATTTCTCTAAACTGCTTCAGACGAAAGTTGGGATAGTTCCATTAGCATTCCATTGTTGCTTTGTATCCAGACACTCCTCGTACTTGGAAAGTAAAGCCTTGAACGTTAACTATATTTTTTCCTGCCAAATTACTCTCTTTTAAGCTGCAGAACTTTTAAAGATGCGAAAGTTGTATTGGTTCACCTTCCATGTCACAATGGTACGTCTCTAACAGACAAAGACACGTTATATTCTTCTGCAAAATGACCCGTTCTAAATAAACTGATGACGTCAATCTTTCGCATAATAACTGATATCCACGGCCTCTCAAGATGCTACTTTTTACACCACATCGGAATCAAAGACTGTTCGGAAATCTTTTACTTCTAACCTAAAATCAAAGGCAATATCTAAAAATACATGCTTTGTTGAAAGTTTAAATCAGCAATGGTCGGAAATCGTGAGAATTAAGATCTATGAAGTGCACATTCAAGACGTGCTTTTGAAGAACATATTGTCCTCATATATTCTTCGGAGTGTGATACGGTATTAATAATCATATTGCTTGCTGGAGTCCAGAAAACGAACAAACAACCAAATTTCTCGCATCAAGATCGAAAACAAAAAGGATAGCTGTTGAAATATATTCTAAAACGTATTTGAGAAGAAGTCTGTAAAACTGTCTTTTAATATATATGATTTTAGTTTTCGTTAAATGCTGGAACTGTCCCGTAATTTTGGAATTATGCTAAACTTTCCTTTTCAAAAGAATTTGATTTCCCAAAGATCGCTTGTAATTAATATTGGCTATAGGTCAGAGCTAGAAAATCTGAATGTGGAAGCTCATATTGTGCTAAAGAGAGAACTGGGTGCTTTTAGAATCCGGTTATTCCACGCTGTTGTACAAGTGGATGTTTCGTTACAGCCCAAACACTCGCTAGAAACAGTGGTTCATTGTAAGTCATTAAAATAAGTTCCACCTCAAACGTAAGTACTAATAAAAATCCCGATGCAGGTTTTTCATAGATATTTCAGTAGCAAATTCCATGCAGTTGTTGTATCTGCAGAGTTTAGAAATGTAGACAATGTTGCTTGCTTACTCTTTATTCTAGGTTTATTGGAAAATCCTAAAGAGCTCGGAGAGCTTACTGACTGAAATTATTTTGCCTTTTATTCACTGTCAATATGAATGGTTTTCATACTCAGACCTGACACAACAGCATAATTGAAATACCGATCACTGCGTTTACGGAGGCATCCTGATTATTTCTGAACACGATCCAACTACGCTGTCGCTCGTGAAGTTAGTTGGGCAGTGTTAAATGATAGTTCTCTTTGTGTATTGCGCAGCCGGATCTCAGTTCTGATTCGCTAATCAGCATTTTCTGCATTTCCGTTAGAACAGTGCGAAGAAATTCTGGATCATTCCTTCCTGTATAGGGTGATTACCACGGACAGAATTTCGGAGATTGTCCAGGGACATTTCATGTGTATTCTGGTACAAGGGACTTTTGGCCTCTGGTGGCTCGTTGCACAGTAATCAGACATCGTTAAATTTCATAACCCCATTTATCTTTACTCTACTGGAAACATGAACAAAATGGTGCAAATATCGAAGGTGTGTGACGTGTGTCTGGTATGGAAAGAAGTTTGTTCCATTTACTTGACGTATTGCACCGGGCGAGATGGTGCAGTGGTAACACACTGGGCTCGCATTCGGAAGGATGACGTGAAATCCGCGTCTGGCCATCCAGCATTAAGTTTTCCACGATTTCCCTAAATCGCTCCAAGCAACACATGGGATGATTTCTTTGAAATGGCAAGGCCGATATTCTTCCCCATTCATGAAACAATCTGAACTTGTGCTCCGTCCGTAATGACCCGATGACGACGGGACGTTAAATCCTAACCTTCCTTTTAACCTCCTTGCTGTTGACAATAGTAACGGACGCTTTACAAATATGTATTCAGTATTGATTGTTTCTATCTCGGTTTTCTTTTTCCGTCATTGTTAGTTGTACATATACAGCAGTATGGTTAGGTTTATTAGCCGATATGGTCCTTATGTACTGCTTCACCGAAAAGGAGTGTGTTTCAGAAACTTCGCTCAGTCGATGAAGAGTGAAAATAAGCGAACACTTGTCTTGGTTTATTTTAGATAACCGACCCTTTC
Source organism: Schistocerca piceifrons (assembly GCF_021461385.2). Lineage (NCBI taxonomy): Eukaryota > Metazoa > Arthropoda > Insecta > Orthoptera > Acrididae > Schistocerca > Schistocerca piceifrons. Next base: position 507,319,172 of record NC_060149.1, on the reverse strand, counting down.
TGAGAGAACGACAGTAACATTCTTCGAGAAACTTTATGCGTCTGATCAACCGAAGAGCTGGTACTATACCTTGTCTCGCGGTTTCGCACTTTTGCGCCCTATGTTCGAAACAAGATTATTATTTTTACTTTTTTTCATTTATTTACCCATGTCCCTAGAAGATTACTACACAAGTGTTTCCCCAGTGTATACCGAATCAACGTTGTCCTTATCCGTGTACCATTTGTATGTCTGGTGAATGAATTTAAAAAATGAATGAGAAAATTATTAAAATTACTATCTTCGGTGAAATTCCTGCAGTGTATCTTCATTTATAAGCAGTTTCAAGCGTCAGTTTTCGGTAAAGTCATCCATTATGCGTTGTTTTCCGCGAAATTATTGCCTACGCGTGAAACTTTCAGCAGTGTTACCGACATTTCTTTTCCGAGTGAGATTCATACGAAGAAACGTAGCTGTGGTAACCATGCCTTCACGCGATGCTCGTGGTGCTCGGAATTTCTGTTTCGAATGTTTCTATGATCGGTATGGACCAAAGGAATGTATCAAGTCTTCCTGAAGCATAAACTTAAGAGTAAAATATAATAATTGATATAAATATGAAATATAAGAGTAAAGTAATTTTGAAAGATCGTAATCCCTGAAAATACCAAGCACACATTTATTGTGTAATACATGTATTATACTTTTGTGAAACCCAGTTGCAATTTTACAAGTAATATAAGACCTAACTTGATGAGAAACATTCGTTTAGTAAGCTTCTATGGGCATGAGTAGATAACGAAAAAAATAAATAAAATAATAGGGTTTCAACACGGGGCGCAAAACTGATGGGATACGACGCTACCCACTGTGCCACCATGTCGGCTGAGACTACCCAACGCTAAAAGCCATCTAAAGTTCGTCGCAAACTTTGACGGTCGTTTTCTCAGAAATTGTCGCGGATCTATAGATAAGCCGAGGCACGTTTTCGCTTATTTTGACTCGTCCTCCACTGAGCGAATTTTCCGGTGAATCGAGTTAGGATACTTGCCGTGTTCTCCTCGTGAATGTAATGGAAGAGTGGCACGACGCCGCAATGTTGAGCTGTTTTCCTAGCGACGGCATCACTGCACTTTTGCATATGTGCGCTGTTTTTTGTGTTGTTAGTTTTTGGCAATTTTATGTTACAGGCTTATTAATTGTTGGGAAGGTATATTCACAGAAACAATAGTACTTGGGATAACCATTGATCACGAATTCTTTATACCAAAACTGTCAGGAAATATCCCTGAAGGCCCTTCAAAATTTTTTAGGTGGAGATCGGGTCCACGCTGTATACTCGTAAAGCCTCGATGAACAGCCTCACCATAATACCAATACTCGAAGCGCTGGGGCGGGGACTACTCAAGAGGATGTCGTTATCAGGAGAAAGAAAACTGGCGTTCTACGGATCGGAGCGTGGAATGTCAGATCCCTTAATCGGGCAGGTAGGTTAGAAAATTTAAAAAGGGAAATGGATAGGTTGAAGTTAGATATAGTGGGAATTAGTGAAGTTCGGTGGCAGGAGGAACAAGACTTCTGGTCAGGTGACTACAGGGTTATAAACACAAAATCAAATAGGGGTAATGCAGGAGTAGGTTTAATAATGAATAGGAAAATAGGAATGCGGGTAAGCTACTACAAACAGCATAGTGAACGCATTATTGTGGCCAAGATAGATACGAAGCCCACGCCTACTACAGTAGTACAAGTTTATATGCCAACTAGCTCTGCAGATGACGAAGAAATTGAAGAAATGTATGATGAAATAAAAGAAATTATTCAGATTGTGAAGGGAGACGAAAATTTAATAGTCATGGGTGACTGGAATTCGAGTGTAGGAAAAGGGAGAGAAGGAAACATAGTAGGTGAATATGGATTGGGGGACAGAAATGAAAGAGGAAGCCGCCTGGTCGAATTTTGCACAGAGCACAACATAATCATAACTAACACTTGGTTTAAGAATCATGAAAGAAGGTTGTATACATGGAAGAACCCTGGAGATACTAAAAGGTTTCAGATAGATTATATAATGGTAAGACAGAGATTTAGGAACCAGGTTTTAAATTGTAAGACATTTCCAGGGGCAGATGTGGACTCTGACCACAATCTATTGGTTATGACCTGTAGATTAAAACTGAAGAAACTTCAAAAAGGTGGGAATTTAAGGAGATGGGACCTGGATAAACTAAAAGAACCAGAGGTTGTACAGAGATTCAGGGAGAGCATAAGGGAGCAATTGACAGGAATGGGGGAAATAAATACAGTAGAAGAAGAATGGGTAGCTTTGAGGGATGAAGTAGTGAAGGCAGCAGAGGATCAAGTAGGTAAAAAGACGAGGGCTAGTAGAAATCCTTGGGTAACAGAAGAAATATTGAATTTAATTGATGAAAGGAGAAAATATAAAAATGCAGTAAGTGAAACAGGCAAAAAGGAATACAAACGTCTCAAAAATGATATCGACAGCAAGTGCAAAATGGCTAAACAGGGATGGCTAGAGGACAAATGTAAGGATGTAGAGGCCTATCTCACTAGGGGTAAGATAGATACCGCCTACAGGAAAATTAAAGAGACCTTTGGAGATAAGAGAACAACTTGTATGAATATCAAGAGCTCAGATGGAAACCCAGTTCTAAGCAAAGAAGGGAAAGCAGAAAGGTGGAAGGAGTATATAGAGGGTCTATACAAGGGCGATGTACTTGAGGACAATATTATGGAAATGGAAGAGGATGTAGATGAAGATGAAATGGGAGATATGATACTGCGTGAAGAGTTTGACAGAGCACTGAAAGACCTGAGTCGAAACAAGGCCCCCGGAGTAGACAATATTCCATTGGAACTACTGACGGCCGTGGGAGAGCCAGTCCTGACAAAACTCTACCATCTGGTGAGCAAGATGTATGAAACAGGCGAAATACCCTCAGACTTCAAGAAGAATATTATAATTCCAATCCCAAAGAAAGCAGGTGTTGACAGATGTGAAAATTACCGAACTATCAGCTTAATAAGTCACAGCTGCAAAATACTAACACGAATTCTTTACAGACGAATGGAAAAACTAGTAGAAGCCAACCTCGGGGAAGATCAGTTTGGATTCCGTAGAAACACTGGAACACGTGAGGCAATACTGACCTTACGACTTATCTTAGAAGAAAGATTAAGGAAAGGCAAACCTACGTTTCTAGCATTTGTAGACTTAGAGAAAGCTTTTGACAATGTTGACTGGAATACTCTCTTTCATATTTTAAAGGTGGCAGGGGTAAAATACAGGGAGCGAAAGGCTATTTACAATTTGTACAGAAACCAGATGGCAGTTATAAGAGTCGAGGGACATGAAAGGGAAGCAGTGGTTGGGAAGGGAGTAAGACAGGGTTGTAGCCTCTCCCCGATGTTGTTCAATCTGTATATTGAGCAAGCAGTAATGGAAACAAAAGAAAAATTCGGAGTAGGTATTAAAATTCATGGAGAAGAAATAAAAACTTTGAGGTTCGCCGATGACATTGTAATTCTGTCAGAGACAGCAAAGGACTTGCAAGAGCAGTTGAATGGAATGGACAGTGTCTTGAAAGGAGGATATAAGATGAACATCAACAAAAGCAAAACAAGGATAATGGAATGTAGTCTAATTAAGTCGGGTGATGCTGAGGGAATTAGATTAGGAAATGAGGCACTTAAAGTAGTAAAGGAGTTTTGCTATTTGGGGAGCAAAATAACTGATGATGGTCGAAGTAGAGAGGATATAAAATGTAGGCTGGCAATGGCAAGGAAAGCGTTTCTGAAGAAGAGAAATTTGTTAACATCCAGTATTGATTTAAGTGTCAGGAAGTCATTTCTGAAAGTATTCGTGTGGAGTGTAGCCATGTATGGAAGTGAAACATGGACGATAAATAGTTTGGACAAGAAGAGAATAGAAGCTTTCGAAATGTGGTGCTACAGAAGAATGCTGAAGATTAGATGGGTAGATCACATAACTAATGAGGAAGTATTGAATAGGATTGGGGAGAAGAGAAGTTTGTGGCACAACTTGACCAGAAGAAGGGATCGGTTGGTAGGACATGTTCTGAGGCATCAAGGGATCACCAATTTAGTATTGGAGGGCAGCGTGGAGGGTAAAAATCGTAGAGGGAGACCAAGAGATGAATACACTAAGCAGATTCAGAAGGATGTAGGTTGCAGTAAGTACTGGGAGATGAAAAAGCTTGCACAGGATAGAGTAGCATGGAGAGCTGCATCAAACCAGTCTCAGGACTGAAGACCACAACAACAACAACGAAGCGCTGGGAATACTCTTAGTCTAGCGGTGCCGGCGTAGAGGTAGTTCAAATGGTTCAAATGGCTCTGAGCACTATGCGACTTAACTTCTGAGGTCATCAATCGCCTAGAACGAAGAACTAATTAAACCTAACTAACAAAGACATCGCACACATCCATGCCCGAGGCAGGATTCGAACCTGGCAACCGTAGCGGTCGCTCGGCTCCAGACTGTAGCGCCTAGAACCGCACGGCCGTAGAGGTAGTATTCGGTCGTGTATTAACTACCAGCCTGAAGCACACAACTGCTAAAGTGGGCGCGGTGTGTTAACTGCTGTGACTGTTAGAATATTCCGTCAGGCTGGCGGGCGCAGCCTCCACAACTTCTGGCGCGCAGAATCCGGCTCGTGGGAGTTACGACCTACATTGGCTTAAGTCCATAAAGGCGCTGGAACCTAGCCACACCAGAGGTGCAGTTATCTGTGAATCCGTATGCTACACTGTTGTGCCGCAGGACAAACTTAACATGTAAACGAGGCCAGTGCCGTGCAGAAAATACGAAAACTCTTTCCCGATATCCGGAGAATGGTAAAAGGATCGAATAACACTGGATTCGTGAAACTGATCCGCTTCACCAGCCGCTGAGTCTGGGAAACATGGACTCTCCGGGAATATGTTCTTATTGGCATATATTATCCAAAAGAACTCTCTTCATGTGTAAATACATCTTCCTGTTCATTAGTATTTCAGATCTATTATCGTGGGACAGTATTCCTACAATAATTATTATTAATAACAGTTTATTATTAAACCAGTAAAACACTTAATACTTTTGCATAACAGTGATATAAGGCGTGTATCAACAAAAGGTGATCGTTATAGTTCGAGTAAACTATCGACACTCTGCTCGAGCTTCCAAGAGGTCTGTTGCTGCATCTCCAAAGAAAAGATATCAAAACTCGTCTGATTCAATGTTGTGCGATGCAAGTAACGAAAACTCACGCTCATCAGAGTGGCGAACTTATCTCGCATATCGTACCCGATTCCAAAATTTCCCATGTCTGGTTCCACAGATCCTTATGGATTCTTGGTTTGGGGTGAAAAAGAACTGAAGCTCATATTTTATGCAGAATCAATAATGTGTATTTTTAGGCGAAATGATATTATAGTGTCAGTGTTAAACTGTAGAGTACTAAACCCCGCCGAAGTAAATAAGATGAACTAAAAATTTTTGCTGATCGTACTTCCGATGCCAATTTATACTCACAGAAAATTACCAGGTTCCTGGTCGGATTAACAGTCTTAATCAGTTATTAATTCTGACTCATGCCTGTGTCGATCAGAACTGATTGTTGCAGAAGAGTATCCAAGCTGTATTTTGCCCGTAGGCTGTCGCATTGCACGCGCTAGTTTTTTCATGATATGAAATACAGGGTGACAGTTATTGTACTATGTGAAAAAAATGTAAATTACTTACAAATTACGTCGTGCACACACTTTATTCACCATGTAAACGTCATTAAAGATATTGGGATTTAGGTTATCACATGTTCGATATGTCTGCCACCACTGGCGACGATGTGGCGCAGATGAATAGCGAAATTCTGCATGACCCACTGAAGTGTCGGAACATCGACGCTGTCGATGACTTCCTGAATGGCTGTTTTCAGATCAGCAATGGTCTGAGGATATTACTGTACACCTTGACTTTAATATAGCCACACAAAACGGAGTCGCATGACTTCAGATCCGGAGAATATGGTAGTCAATCGAGCCCCTTGCAAGTGGCCTCTGGGTACACCAGAGCCAGAATGAGGTTCCCAAAGTGCTCCTCCAGGACACCAAACACTCTCCTGCTTCGATGGGATCGATCTACGTCTTGCATGAACCACATCTTGTCGAAATAAGGGTCATTTGGGACAGTGGGGATGAAATCATCTTCCAAAACCTTCACATACCGTTCGGTAGACACCGTAACGTCAAGGAATATCGCTGCGATTATTCCGTGACTGAACACTGAGGGTAAGGAGACTTCTCGATTGCGAAATGCGGATTCTCAGTCCCCCAAATGCGCCAATTTCGCTTACTGACCAACGCATACAAATGAAAGTGGGCTTCGTCGCTAAACCAAACCATACTAATTGCCATCATGCCCCGCGGCCAACCTTGCAGTTTGAACGTCCTAACGCAAACCGTTCAGAAGTGATAACGGTTTTATTTCCTGTAGTTCAATAATTGTCACCCCGTACCTCACTTAAGAAGAAACCTATAAGGAAACATAAAAAGTAAAATTAATATTTCGTACTCGTTTTGTTGCAATGACAGTGACCTTTATCGCGTTTTCTGTGCAAATTCCTAACCAGAAATCAATTAATTTTAATCAACATTCAAAAGAAATGTGAGCCACGGATGACCCCAACATAAAACGTACTCGAGGCAAAATCTGGAAAGCTACGTTTCATTCGCACTGTTCGATTTATCGACAAAATTTCAACATCACTAAAAGCTAATCTACATTAGAAGCGGAACTCGAAAACGATACTGCGTCTTAGAAGTCGCTATGCATGCAGAACATGCAGCCCAGTGGTGAGCTCCACACCCACCTGGGATTTTCGACAGGGTATCCTTGTCCTTCCATCGTTTATTGCTGGAGGAGGAATGCATCATAATATGCGGCCTTCATTTCTGAAGAGTCTTATGACTCATGCAGAGCGCCAAGGTGACGGTCCGGAGCGCATCTTTCTGAATGAAACTTCTTTCAGATTCATTGCACGTCGTGAGGATAGCTTCTAACTCATGACTCTGAAACAACAGTGACTAATCTACGTACTTCAGTACTATTACGAAGCACGCTCTCCTTGCGCCTCCTGAGTAATTCTAGACGAGCTATAGACGACCCTTTAGCTTGGCTAATGGCACCTATTACCGGATCTTAATTGTTTTACTTCACACCACAAAATTTCAAAATCTTATTTGAGCGCGGCAGGGATATTAATTTTTTGGGGTTTTGGAAAAAGGTCGAAATCCTTGTGCAGTGACATAATTGTTGCTGAACTGACTATTGACCCCATCCTGTGAACTTCCGTATTCTTAAAATATGTAAACGAATGTTTTACGTATGACAATTTTAGTTAACGGGCTCAGCCAGTAGCCTTTAGACTGAATATTATGAAATTAAAATGAGTGTTGGTAATTGTTATGTATTTGTTGGTCTGAGTGTATACGATTACTGCCCTGATTATGGAAGAGAAGAGAGGTTAAAAGGTATCTATGCTGGCAAGAGTACATTTGTAGATTAACTGAAATGAGGATAAAACAATGAATTTTGAGAATTCATGTCGTGTGGAAAGCAAAAACAGGGACACTTGACCATGGCAGTGGAAGAGGATGTTAAGAAGAAGAAGAAGAAGATTTTATAACAAATTATGTACATGGTGATCTCGAAACACTATTGTTTATTTTTCTTCGCATCTGCAGCATGGTAACAGGAGTTAGGTGCTTACAGATTTCAGTATTCAATTTCGCTATACTGACAGTGCACAAGCAACGGAAGATAACCACAGTTGCATGCTGAAATAGGTCACGTACTTGATTTTGCTATATTCTCAATCATTCAGACCAATTTTTGAATTTTATTACTCAGTGCAAATATATACATTTTCTGCTCTGTACTCTTACCGCTGACAAGAAATTTCTAACTTGCTACAACACTGTTTCTATCTACCCAACTTAATCCCCATGGTAGAAAAAGTCTTACTGTTTGTTATTAGGCCACCACTGACAAGAGACTTTTTGGTGAAAAGATCCGTTGGTCTGCATTAAACGCCAAAATTGTTCGTAGTGACACATCGACTAAAGCCACGGTGACTGTGCATTGCGATCCGTCCGTCGGATGGGAACGTTACTCTCTGAAAACCGTTTTGTGCTAAGAGAGTCCACTAAGCTATGTAACGCGGTCTTGTTACAGACTCATATTTCGGCATCGAAAAAAATACTAATGTCTGTACACACTAGTCACATTGAGCTTCCCTAACAAGTACATGCATATAGAAAATAAGAACTACTAATGTGTAGAACGGACGTAATATTTTTTTGTTCCTCTGTGTCACCCAGTCAAGAATGCCACATACCGAACGAGGTGTCACAGCGGTAAAACACTAGACCCTTATTCGAATCGCTGTCTGACAATCGGGATTTAAGTTTTCCGTGATTACCCTAAATCACTTAAGGCAAATGGTTGGAAGGTTCCTTTGGATGGGCACGGCAGATTACTTCCCCAGTTTTCCCCAATCTGAGTTAGTGCACCGTCTCTAATAAACTCATTAACGACGAGAATTTTTAGTTTACCCTTCTTAGGCGTTTAACACTAGCAGGGGCTATACACCTGCAATAGTTAAACACAGAAAATGAATAGGAGCGAGCTACAAGTCAAACAGCTCTCGATATTCGACTGCCTATGACAACGACGAGAATGAAGATGCACGGTATTTGATAGGTGGATAACTCAAATTTAATCGATCGATCAGGTACCAGGGGACACGAAAAATTGTATACTGCATTATTATAGTAGGCTAAGTAACTTTTATTGAATGCTGCATTACACTTCAAAGTGACACAGATACGTGACACTATTTTTCAATATAGTCATCAAGACTCTGCAAACAATGGTAGGAACGTCCCCCTAGTCGTTCAGTTCCTCGATTATAGAAATCCGTTTCTTGGTCACGAAGCCATTCGAGAAGCGCTATGTGAAATCCTCATCCGTGGAAAATCCCCCGCCCCCCCCAAGACAAAATTGCAGCTTGCTGAAAAGACGGAAATCGCATGATGCTAAATCAGGACTGTATGGCGGATCTGTATCACTCATGTCACTGTGGCTTTTGCCAAATTTTTGGCACCACTGCAATACGGCTTGACGTGACATTGCATTTGGTCCACAAACCGCCAGAATTTTGTGGTGCATTTGTATGCAATTTAAACGTTTCGCCCAACAGAATCATCCTGTCCTGCGTACTTCAACGTTGCAATACGTTTCCAGTTGTCGGGCCATTTCAGTCGCCCACTGTGATACACGTAGTAGCCTTACCACAGCAGAACTGCCTCTGCCGGAAACCAGGAACATGTAATCTCTCCTGACAATGCACCACTGTTGTTACGCGGTGGTCTTAGCGTGGGATAATAGGTGTAACTCACTTTCTGAAGTCCCTACGTATTTAAGGAACGACGTTTACAGTTTAACGTTTAATTTATCTTCACGTCATTTCAGTCGAAGCGCTAGTTAACTTTAGACAGCAACGGGGAATAACGTGACAAAGTCTTGTTGAACGATTTACCACGAGATTTACACAAACTGATTAAGGAAGGCACAGTAAGAGTCATTCCAAATAGCTGGGTGAATTATTGAACTGAACGTAGTGGCACAGTGGCCATGATGCTTCACTTGTATTCCAGAGGAGTGACGTTCAAACCTCCATCCGGGAGATGTAATAAAGTTTCTCGTGATTCCTGCAGAAGGTGTCTCAATACTGTAGGATCAGACTTATACAGTGCTTTGAGACGTGGAACCAACCTCGGAAATAAATATTTCAAAACGTATGACGCCTTAAATGAGCAAGTCGTGAGAAGTACGGCTTTGTAAATCAGTTACGTACGTATCATGTAGATGAAGATGATAACAAACAATTCACTACCACATCGACCCTAGAGTCTTTACGTTAATAAAATTACATAATCGTCTGAGATGCGTCTACAGTGGAATTAACCACTGTTTAGGCACCTATAGTTCATGATCAGCTATCAGAAGATGAGGCATTAATCGTTATGATAACTAGCAAGCATGCATTTTAAGTATAGCACTGTACGATTTGGTTCCCGAATAGCTGAACTAATACAGAGAAGCGTCTCGCAACAGAGATCATGCTAACTGAAACAAATTTATCACCGTTGTTAAAAATACGAGAAACTGGGTCGTTTGTGTTACAGAGTGCTGGTCAAGGCTCTAAATAAAGAACTGTCCACACAGTGGACTCCAGGACGATGTTTTGGATCCTATAGGAACATACAGAAACTCGAGCGTAAAATTACTTTAAGCACAGAACGCAGACTTGTTACTAAGTTATGTTGTAATACATACAGTGAAACTGACGGGCGTCGCTTTGAACAGATGGTAATTTTTGTGGACTGGCAAGACAGCCAATCCACTAGGACGGGAGGCCGAAAGGCACGCGTTTAAGCTCACGCAGGCTGACGTGAGGTCTGGAACAGGTCAAGGCCTTATAGTAGCAAAAATAGTATGTAGCTTCTGGAATACTTAACTTTAATCCATAATTGGTGAACATCGGTCTGACGTTACATGCATCACAAGATAAATAGCAATTGATAATGGCGCCTTGCTAGGTCGTAGCAAATGACGTAGCTGAAGGCTATGCTAACTATCGTCTCGGCAAATGAGAGCGTAATTTGTCAGTGAACCATCGCTAGCAAAGTCGGCTGTACAACTGGGGCGAGTGCTAGGAAGTCTCTCTAGACCTGCCGTGTGGCGGTGCTCGGTCTGCAATCACTGATAGTGGCGACACGCGGGTCCGACGTATACTACCGGACCGCGGCCGATTTAAAGGCTACCACCTAGCAAGTGTGGTGTCTGGCGGTGACACCACAGTAATACCTGGGTTTCCAATGTACGGTGTACGTCTTTTTGATTCCAATAAAAAACTTAACATGAAATTCCAAATATTAGCTCTTTGCCGCGAAGAACTCAATTTAGGAACCTCTACCATCTTTACAACTTAGACCTCTAGGCTCTAGACACACTATATATCTCTACAGGAGGAAATCAGTTGCATCTTCTCAGTTGTAATGACGTTTACAAGCTGACGACGGCGGTAGCAACAATCCTTCTGTATCTTTGGTCACTTCGTACATTTAAGTACTTTTCTCTCCTATGGATTATTATGAATAGCTTAGATAAAAGAGAATAACTAATGTTTTTATTTCTCTTTATTCTAGTTTTAAATTTGAAGATGGTGTAATTCAGCCGAAATCTGTCACAACAGTAAATAAAACTCTGATCTAGACTGTCTTGTTCATAAAATAAGAAGTTTAAGTATCAGAACAGATACTCTGAAATAGTCAAAGTCGTCTCATCCCCATCCAATCCTAGCTCGTGTTGCGGTTTTGATGCTATCTTTGTCGAAAAGACGTCTGGAACCCGTTTCCCTCAATTTCGGGTTCAGCGTGTTATCCACGGCACCACCTTGCTCTGTAACAAAGCTCAGACGGATCACCACTGCGGTCGTAAGCGTAAATAAATCTTTCTGGTCGCGAACTAATGGTGTAACAAATAAAACCTGGAATACCACTTTTCGGTTGTCTGACGGAACTGTGGCGCGGGTCACGCCCACGGTGTCTGCGACGTGATATAACGCGTCGGATTACGCTTCTTTATGAATGCATAGCGACGCTTGAAGGGGAGTACGCGCAGACTATAATTAATATTTAAGTAAGAAGGCGAAACCTCTATAAATACTCCCGGTACCGGGGCGACCTTAAGGCAGCCGGAAACGTCGTGGGTTTGGCGGTGAACCCGGCCAGCCTTGGTTCAGCCTCGCGTTACTGAGCAACCGGGAGGCGCGCTGCATTTGAATCAGTGACATAACACACGTAATACCGGATCTGGTCAGCCCTCCCTCGTTGCCACGCATCCCGCGACTGCTGCCTTATGCTTGTCCCGTCGCCTCATGAGCTGACCAACGCTGTGTGCCGTGCCGATTAAATGCCTGCCTCCGTCTTCTCTCTTCGTCTCCCTGTAGGTTTCAGTTGCCAGTTGGTTAAAGACTGAACGCTTAATCAAATCATACATTTATTTCATCCTGAACGGATCTCGAAACACTCAAAGTCGTTCTACAACCGTTATTCGAAGCTGGTTTCAGATGAACAACCACGTCAAAAAAAAGTTCATGGTGAGGTGGCACCACTGGCAGCATTTATAAAGTTATTTCTATCTGTCTCTGTTAATGGAACAAAATCGACAAATGTAAAGATAATTTCCAGAGTGCCTGAAGGAAGTGTGATAGGACCGTTACTGTTTACAATGTATACTAATGATTCAGCGAAAAGCGTCAGAAATCCTTCAAAACTGTTCGTAGATGATACCGTTGTCTGTAATAAAGTAGTAACGCCAGAAGACAATATCGAGTTGCAGAATGATCTGCAGAGGATTGCTGAGTGGTGCAGGCTTTGACAGTTGACCCTGAACGTTAATAAAAGCAACATATTGAGCATACATAGGAAAAGGAACCCACTACTGTTCAACTACATTATTGATGACAAATTACTGGAAACAGTATCTACCGGAAAATATCTAGGAGTAACAATTCAGAGCGACCTTACGTGGACTGACGATATAAAACAAAGAATAGCAAAAGTAGGTAACAGACTGAGATTCAAGGAAGCATCTTAAGGAAGTGTAACTTATCCACGAAAGAAGTGGGTTATAAGGCGCTTGTTCGACCGATTTTTGAGTATTGTTCATCAGTCTGAGATCCCTCCCAGGTAGGACTGAGGTGTGTGTGTGTGTGTGTGTGTGTGTGTGTGTGTGTGTGAGAGAGAGAGAGAGAGAGAGAGAGAGAGAGAGAGAGAGAGAGAGAGAGAAGAGCCAAAGAAGAGCGACACATTTCGTCACAAGATCGTTTAGTCCGGAGAGAGCGTTACAGAGACGCTCAACAAACTCCAGTGGCAGACGTTACAAGAGAGGCGTTGTGTATCACGAAGAGGTTTGCTATTCAGATTTCGAGAGAGCGTTTTCCGGGAAGAGTCGGACAACATACTACTTCCTCCTACATGCCTCTCGCGAAATGACCACTACGAGAAAATCTGAGACGTTAGAGCTAACACCGAGTCTTAACAACTATCATTCTTGCCAGTCGCAGTTTACGAGTGGAAAATGGAAGGGAGATCAGTCAGTAGTACCAGAAGTAGCCTCCACCACACATTGCTCGGTGGCATGCCATCTTAAACAGCACGCACACTGTACACTGTACAGACACCCATCATAGTCATCCACACGACAGAGATACTCCATTCATCGGTGTATTTTAATTACATACAACATTTTACTTGGTATCTACTGAGCCTTATTTACATGCATAAACACAGAGAAAAAAAAAGACAGATGATCTTCATACAGCTAAAGAGACTATGACTTTCTTTTATGTAAGCATGCAGTATCTTCATGCAACTATGTTCGGGCTTATTTTATTGTATATAGTCACTTGGTAATTTAATATACGAATTTGAAACAACTATGGCTAACCGACATTAAATAATTACATTTATATGAACACGGTACACAAGAATTACTACCAAATACTGACACAGCCGAATATATACGATAGCATAAACAAACGTTCAAACGAACATGGGTTCTGAAACGAGGTATTTGAGAGATAATTATGCGAATATGTGTTACAAACCGCCACTGTGCTCAGTATGAAGTATTAACCTAGTTAGTACAAAGGTATTTCATATGTACTATTTCTACCAAGTCTTCATCTAATTGGACTCACGCTTCACCATCTCCGATCATATAGCCGCATTAGATGTGCAGGTGCCTTATCATGCATTTACCACATTCCCCAGCCATGGTTCCTAGATGAAACTTGACCCCAGTTCTATGGGGGCTTGATGGGAATGAGTAAATTAAAAAAAAATAAGTTAGTGGCGTTTGCGGATCCACATTTGCTGCAAAGTTTTTGCTTCTGTTAATGCATACTTACACCCGTGTCCGTTTTTTCTGTTCATTATGATCCACACTATGCATCTCGCAAAGCATACAATGAAACGTACGATCAACAAGTATTGTTCCACTCCTGGATGCCTCATGGAAAAGAGTGCTTTTATTATTCCGAACACACATTAAATCCTACTACGTCTCTAAACATAGGAAGTTCTAAAGTATCAGCAGAATCATACACTTTTCATTTTCACTACAGCTTTCCGGTGTCTTCCAAATGCAAGCGCTATAAAAATCGCTCAACTTTTCATGCAACATTTTCAATTTCGTCTATCATTTCGACGTGATATATATTCCAGAGAGCCTCTAATCAACCATGGACCCCACTAGCATTTTATAAACTATATTTCTTACAAGTAAAAAACATTGCTTCGGAATCGTCCGAATACCCCAACTTCTGAATTTGTCCCATCTTATATGGCTTTCAAAAGCCCCTTTAAAGGTACTAACGAAACAACTGACTATGGTTAAAATACAAGTGTAAAATAGAGTGTGCACAGAGGGATACATCGTTTGAAGTTTACAGTTAATGGAATTTGTTCTGTTCTACAGGACAGGGCGTACAGAGGTTGGACAAAAATATGGAGATACCACGCGAAATGCATTCTTGAACGTAAATGCGGACACTAACCTAGTCTGTAGCTTACACTTTTGTAAGAGTGCTTTTATTATTCCGAACACACATTAAATCCTACTACGTCTCTAAACATAGGAAGTTCTAAAGTATCAGCAGAATCATACACTTTTCATTTTCACTACAGCTTTCCGGTGTCTTCCAAATGCAAGCGCTATAAAAATCGCTCAACTTTTCATGCAACATTTTCAATTTCGTCTATCATTTCGACATGATATATATTCCAGAGAGCCTCTAATCAACCATGGACCCCACTAGCATTTTATAAACTATATTTCTTACAAGTAAAAAAACCTTGCCTCGGAATCGTCCGAATACCCCAACTTCTGAATTTGTCCCATCTTATATGGCTTTCAAAAGCCCCTTTAAAGGTACTAACGAAACAACTGACTATGGTTAAAATACAAGTGTAAAATAGAGTGTGCACAGAGGGATACATCGTTTGAAGTTTACAGTTAATGGAATTTGTTCTGCTCTACAGGACAGGGCGTACAAAGGTTGGACAAAAATATGGAGACACCACGCGAAATGCATTCTTGAACATAAATGCGGACACTAACCTAGTCTGTAGCTTACACTGTTGTAATTGGCCACGAACGGCATCTGCAGGATGTCCTCGGTATGTTGCAGGTGTCACTCGTGGTCAGAACAGTGTTCAGTGTAGTTGTGAGTGCATTATGTCGGGGCTAAATGACTTAAAACGTGGGCAAATTGTTGGCGCTCGTATGTTGGGTGCTTCCATAATCAAGGCAGCCGAAGTTTTGGGCCATCGTGTCGAAGATTTATACCGCATACAGGGAAAGAGGAAAACGTTCGTTCACTAAGTCACAACTTGGAAGTAAGTGTGCGTTAAGTGTTCGTGTCAGAGAGTGATTGAAGATAATTGTGACGAAATATAAGACGACGACAGCTGCAAAAGTCACTGCAGATCTGAATGTCGCACTCGCGGACTCCGTCAGCATGTAAACAACACGAAGACATAGACTTGCAGGGCGAAATACAATTCCAGAACTACTAATCAGTGATTCAAATGTTCGTGACAGAGAAACAAGGTGCCAAAGCCAGAAAACTTGCGCTATAGAGCAATCTAACAACGTCATTTTGTCCGCTGAGTCTTGTTACACACTCTTTCCAACTTCTGGCATAGTGAAACATAGCGGTGGATAGGTGATGGCTCTGAGCACTACGGGACTTAACATCTGAGGTCGTCAGTCGCCTATAACTTAGAACTACTTAAACCTAACTAACCTAAGGACATCACACACATCCATACCCGAGACAGGATTCGAACCTGCGACCGTAGCAGTCGCGCGGTTCCGGACTGAAGTGCCTAGAACCGCTCGGCCATAGGGGCCGGCGGATAGGTGATGATTTGGGCAGCTACCATACATCCTGATATTCCATGGGCTCTATGTTGCTCTCCAAGACCGCATTACTACTAAGGATTATGTTACCATTTTGGTTGATCAGATCCGTCCGAAGGTACAATGTTTGTTGCCCAATTGTGATGCTGTATTACAAGACGGCAGGGTCCTGGTTGACACTGCTTGCATCGTCCAGGACTGGCTTTGTGAATACGAGATAGAAATGCTGTTTCTTCCATGGCACCAGATCTCAGTATTATTGAGACTTTGTGGTCTGCTTTATAGGGAAGGATATGTGATCGCTGACCACCTCCAACCCTGTTACTTCAACTTGCCACTATTTTGCAGGAATAGTTGCATAAGATTCCCTTTAAAACCATACAGGACTTGAATTAATCCATTCCGAAGGGACTGGAAGCTTTGTTGAATGTCAACCCGAAGTTCATTTTTGTGTTCCCATCCTTCTGTCAGCCTCCTGTATATATTAGGATGCGAGACAGGATTCGCATTGGTTTAACCACCGTTTGATCAGATATAGCGGTCTGTTTTGGTGTGATGTACATGAAGTTTACGTTTCAGCTAGTTTTCCACCTCTGTATTTGACACAAAATTCACCAACAGTTAAAACATAAAAACATGACAGTATGCGCGACATATCTTGCCTTACACTAAACAGCCTTCTTGACACTTGGACAGACGCGCATCGACTGAAACTAACACCAGATTCACAATGAATACACTCATCAGATGCAGACGTCGTAAAGAAAGATACCACCAGTAAGGAAAAACACAAGGCGATTTTTTCTTAGTTAGGGACCACACATATAATGTACTTCTTAAATGACATCATTGCCGCCTCTCGACTGTAAGTTTTTATTACTTATTTATTTATTTTATTAACGTGATTTCGGCTATAGAAACATTTTCAAGTGCAAGGTGGTGACAAAATGTCATTCAGAAATTTCTGTTACTGGCTTTTTTTCATCCTGCCCTTGAAACTGGCTTTACAGCCTGAATCGCGATAGTGAAATAAATTAGAAATAAGAAAGGTCAAATGACGGTAATGATATCGTTTAAAAAACCACAACAGATGTTTTCAGTTTAAAAGTTTAAATAGTTTTGTTGCGTCTTTCCCATACGTGTGTTTTCGTTGTCATTAAGTATCTTGGGGAAGACAATAAAATTTTCTAACAATTTTTCTGCTTAAGACTCTATACTGTGGCCATAGTGTCTTAGGAACTAGCAATACTTAATTTCTAACTGTCTGCTTTTGGTTTCTCAGTTACTTTCAATAACTTTATTAACCGCGTGGATCGCAATGATAAAGTATCAGTGATACACTAGAAAGAAGAAGGAAAGAAGATTTACAGCCTGTCGACATCATCAAGGTCATTAGAGACGGAACACAAGCTCGGATTGTCCGTTTCCTTTCAAAGAAACCACCCCAGCATTCACTTGGAGCGATTTACGGATATCATGGGAAATCTAAATCCGGATGGCCTGACACGGATTTAAACTATCGTCCTCCGGGATATGAGTTCAGGCTGTTAACCGCTGCTTCACCTCTCCTGGTAATACGGCCTAGACAGTTAATAAAATTACTGGAAAATTTAACAGTCAGAAAAGCTGACAATGACAAGGGGATAGGTCTGCTGACCAAAGGCCCCTCCACACCCACATCCAGTAGCGCTTAGGGGCTGAGAATGACACGGCGGTCGGTACCGTTGCGCCTTCATGGCCCGTTCGGACGGAGTTAATTAACAATTAATCATTACTGTCTCCAACAGAAATTATGACATTGTTTGTGAAGCTTAATTGGAAAAAACTGACAACTGAGACGAGTTTATTTCTAAACAGAATATTGGCACCGCATTGTAATAAAAATGTATGCATCGTAGGTAAGTCGAAAGTCTCCTTATAAAAGCCCAAAGAAAGTAAGTGCCTACAATGTGCAAAAT
This sequence comes from Schistocerca piceifrons, assembly GCF_021461385.2. Lineage (NCBI taxonomy): Eukaryota > Metazoa > Arthropoda > Insecta > Orthoptera > Acrididae > Schistocerca > Schistocerca piceifrons. Next base: position 507,301,157 of record NC_060149.1, on the reverse strand, counting down.
GAGAAAGACTGGAACACCTACATTGGAAACGTTCAGTGTCACGTTGCTGCATTTAAAAGCGGAAAAATCCCGGATGCAAGATACTCATTACTCAAAGCAACTTGTCGGCTACAACGGGAACAGCTTAACATACAAAGGGTATCTGAAAGCGTATTTGGAGACGTAATTTAGCGGACTGATCAATAAGCAGCCATAACACGTTAGTGGTGGGTTTCTCCAGGCACAGTGAGCGGTGCTGTGGCCAGGTTCCTGTTCCTGCAAACTGCAAGCTTCCGTGCGCTCAGTAGCGGTCTACATGAGATACTCTAAACTAAGCTACGCTATCGTGCTGTAGCATATTCCGTCCCTCTCATGCCCTCTCTGGATGAACACGTGGAGAACTCATCACTCTCTCCACTACTTCTTTTTGAAGTGGCTCCTCTGGTATTCTCAAGAGGTTGAATGATTCTTGTTCCAATCCCCACATCGATGGAAAATTCTTGACTGTACTGAGATCGAATCTGGGAAAAATTAAAAAAGCTATTTCCGTCAGTCACATTTTTAGTAACATCCAGGACGCGTCTCAAGGGTTTTAGCCTTAATCGTCAGGTGAAAAATGAGTTTACATGTACATTTTTGCGTTCTGTCACCGGTCATCTGCTTTGCATTCTACTTTGATATTGTTCCAGTAACATCACATACGTAGATTTTTCTATGTGTGGATAACACCCTGCTGTCTGCAGGTTACAGGAACAGTTTCAGAATAAAACGCGAAGACGACGATTGGTTACAGCAAGTGAAAATACACACGTAAACCCTTTTTTCGATTGAAGATGAGGGTCAAAACTGTAGAAAGGCGTCGTTGATGCTAATAAAAATGTGAATGAAGCAGATAAATTTTTAAATTTGTTTTGTACTGTAACATGTCAGTTACAGATGTCCTTAAAATATTTACCGCTCTTTACTTTCAAGCGACTTTCTGACAGATACGGTATATTGTTTTTGGACGGTTTCTCCAGATAGAACTGTACGATCTGCACGCATTTTTAATAACGAGACTAGACATCTTCAAACGACTGCTGGTGAATGATGGGCTGTTCCACTGATAGTATCTGTTTCTTGTAATCATAATTAGGATCAGCAACACGTCATACGACAAGTTGTTTACCCAACTAGACAGTAGCTAAGGCTACAAAGAAGATCCTAGAAGATCTGTTCTGAGTGTTCAGGCGCTACCGGAACAAGCATGAAACATTCTTAGTATAGATGGTAGATTCGGCTATTTCAGTAGCAAGTACACACGAATGTTCTGGGGAACATGGCACCTCCAAGATTCGGAGAATATTTAATGATCATTTTAGTTAGCGAAAAAGTCTGCCGCTGGGTCTTTAATTGGAAGGTCCACTACGTGCTTTACATGGGTGGAAATAATACAGAGTGGTTGCAAAAAGAAAGCATTAATGCTGTAGACAATGCTAATACGCGGATGTAACTGAAAATATTTTTGATAGTAATATAACTTTAGATACATTCCTTAAGCCTTCTTCCCAACCCTATACTGTACAAGGTGGAAACTAGGCTACTTCTGATGTAAATTGAGAAATTTACAGTTCAGATGGGAAATGTCTTCAATTCAGACTTTTTCTGTGCTTGTCAGAGCCACCCGGAGTACATCACAGATTACTGAAAACGCAAAAAGTTATTTTAGCATTGCCAAGAATACATTGTGCAGGTCTAGCGTGCTATAATTTCCGGCCAGTAACTGCGAAAATATCTCCATCCACGGAACTAACTTTCCACTTGAAGTCGCGGAACAGCTGCTTACAGAGGGCACGGGAGCTACTAAACAGGCTGACATTCTAATCAGCCGGCCAGAAATAACATCTTCTTCGCCAAATTTCATTGCTGAGCAGCTGTGTCTGGCGACGAGCAGGTAAAAACCAAAGAGCGTCGTAAAGTTTGAGAGTAAAGTTCCGTAACGTGAGTTGGCGCTCCGGTTCCTCCGCTACGGTAGTCAAGGGTAGCCACAATCCTTGCCTAAACTACATCCTGAAGCATTTATTTGCCAATTAACTTGTGTACGGGAACCGTGCCAACCTCAGCTGGCGCCAGACGCAACTCGTTCCCCACTGCCTTCGCCCAGTAGGTTAGCTGACCAACACATTTCGAAATTTTCTCCTTTCTCAGGCTGTTACTATAACGGTGACTTTATTTACATGGAACACGCGGCAGTTCTCTGGACAATGAGCCTTCTTGATGTGCCTATAACCGCGTCTTTCACCCATGTAAAACAAGTTGCCTCGAAACATTCCAGAATCTACGATCTTCATTTAGTTATGTGTTGTGTGGAGGAGAGATTCAACGCTACTATCAGTAAGTTTTATATCTAGTTTACGTCTAACGAATTCTTGTCGAAGTAGAAATATATTTATCAGTTTTTATAGCGAACTCTAGCGTTGTTGCTTACGAATTATTTTGTAGGTTCGGCTACACGAAGAAAAGATTATTGCAAATTGGAAATCGTAGTGAGAGAAAATAGTTCTTGTGACATAATGTTAGAAACAATTAACCAATACACGTTCTATACAGCTCTTATTGTCGACACGACACAATAAAAGCAGATATCAGAACGGCACTCTACTTTTAGTGATATAGTAGCAAAAGATCTTGGAGGTACAAGGGACACACAAACTGGTATCAACGTCCGTCCACACATGCTTCAAATATTCTGCCTGAAAAGGATTCAGAATGCCCCAAAGCTCAGACGTTTGCCCAGTAACATTCACTTTTTACTAAATATCGTTTTTTAATGAATTGTATGGCTATAGTTCAAAAAGCAGCCAAAATACTGATACTACGAGGGCTCTACTAGACGTCAATTTCTTAACAGTCATTATCAACATTGTATATTACATTACGATTTTGCCAGCCTACCAGTTCTCATTATTAAGCCTCTGATGCAAGTGTCAACAGTCATGATAAAATTACAGAACGGCTAGTGCATAATGCATAATGCTACTTAAACAAAACTGAATAAATTGGTAATTTTCGCAGGATGTGTAAGACGTAGCCTCTGCTTTCAGTGTGAATTACTCGTGATTTGCCGGTCGGAGTGGCCGAGCGGTTCTAGGCGCTTCAGTCTGGAACCACGCCACCGCTACGGTCGCAGGTTCGATTCCTGCCTCGGACATGGATGTGTTCAATGTGGTTCAAATGGCTCTGAGCACCATGCGACTTAACTTCTGAGATCATCAGTCGCCTAGAACTTAGAACTAATTAAACCTAACTATCCTAAGGACATCACACACATCCATGCCCGAGACAGGATTCGAACCCGCGACCGTGGCGGTCGCTCGGTTCCAGACTCTAGCGCCTAGAACCGCATGGCCACTCCGGCCGGCCATGGATGTGTGTGATGTCCTTAGGTTAGTTAGGTTTAAGTAGTTCTAAGTTCTAGGGGACTGATGACCTCAGCCGCTAAGTCCCATAGTGCTCAGAGCCATTTGAACCATTTTTTTAACTCGTGATTTACTGTGCTGCACAATGCACTTCAGTGCCTGTGGCCTTATTGTGAAGTGAAATTTTGTTCTTATGAAACTTACTTTGCTCTCGAGGGAAGGGATGTAGAGAAGTACGCTCCAGAAAAGCTATGAAGAGTTATTCACATTAACCGTTACACAATGTAAACCTACTTCCCAATTGCGCACCAGTACGATCATGACGCACATGTGCATGTACGGACCAAAACTATTTCCTACATCATCTGTCTCAAAATCAAGGGAACTAATGAGAGACGCAGAGGGACAGAAAAATCTTGTGTACTATAATAAAAGACAAATATTTGTAAGAAATGTTTGTTCTATGGAAACGACTGCAATTATTATATTTCTTTAATAATTTTTGTTTTTATTGGTGTATAAACACTAAATTTAATTTTATTTCCACAAATAATTATGTTTATACTTTAGAATACAAATGTGACTCCGTGTGGAAATAATTATTATGAATATTTGGGAATGAAAGAATGCATTATTCGCGTATATTGAATACAATAACATCCTTAACTGCGAATTATAGATAAAATTAAATATTTGTCCCCCTTGGAAGCCTTATAAAATAATAACAAGTGAAACAAGGAGAAAGAGATACTTCCGGCATCACAGTAGCACCCAGTGACGTGGGCTTGCACACTGTTTACTTCCAGGTACTGGTGTGTATTCTTATTGCTTTATTTGTGTCATTATCACGAGGCGCAGAATATCTGTATGAATGTTACGGTCGAACAAGTAGCGAACGCTAGTAAGGAAGCAGCATTGCCTCTGGCTCTTAATGAGTTTGCAGTGAAGGCTTAGCGCGAGAGTGTTGAGAATAGGAAACGAACTATGTTTCTCCGAAAAGGTGCTCGGTTGGTTAGCTACATTGCGTCATCTATTCCTGAATCTGGAAGGAATTATCGTACATATTCAGGCGACAGAATGGCTATAACTTCATTTTTTCCGTGTGACACATTCCAGTCGTTCAGATCCGAAATTTCACTTTCGAACTTCGCTAAAAAATAGCGCATTCATTCTGCTCCGGTCAATTTTTATTCTTCAGATAAGTTGGTAGGATGCATTTCACTAGCACGCTACCGTCCTAGGGATAAAATATGTGCATATGTCACCATTTTATATAGGGTGTTCGAAAATTCTCGTTACAACTTCTAGGACTAGTGGAGGGGACTGAGTGCATAACATATTGAATTGGAACCCACGTCCGGAAACGTAACGTTTCCGTTCTACGAAGGTTTCATTTAAGATGTGTTACGGGTCCACGTTTTCTGAAGGTAAGAGAAAGGTTTCAGAGTTACTTGTCCTGGTATGCAGCAGAGCAGACAGGATGACGTGTATTACGTCATACGGTCACCTGATGTTGCAATGCGTCAGTACCGTTCCGTACTTACAGTATGCTGATTTCTTTTTTGTTTTGTAATAACATGTAATGCTTAAGTGTCAATACAAACAAATGTTCTTAAGTGATGAACGGATGTTTCGTTATGTTTCCTTTACAACTGTTATCTAATAGCTGCACTACATCACGCCTAATTCAATTTTAGATGCAGAAGTGGATGATTTAAACATCTGAATTGAAACTGTCGTAGAACGGAAACCATATGTCTCTGGACATGGGTTTTCAATTCAAAATATTTTATACTCACTCTCCTCAACAAGTCATAGAAGTTTGTAACGGGAATTTCCGAACATTTCTTGTACCTGCACTATTCAAGTTTTTTTCGCGAAGATCTATGTAGCTGTACTTTTTTCATGATTGTCTGGTTAAATAACTTGTACTTCTGCACTGTACAATGTTACAAATTATCAGATCCATGTAACTGAATGTAACATAATATCAGCAACTCAATAGAAAGTAGTCCGAATTTTTCAACTCGCACATCACGTTTCTTTCAGTGAGATCAGTGAGCGGCAAACACAAGGAAAAATCAAATTTAAATGATGAAATAGGATCCGCAGAAACCTTTTGGATGTCAGCATGCTGCCGAAACGCCTCATGCCAATAACTATATGTATCACAAAGGACTACAGCACAAAATATGCTTTAGCGGCATCAGCTAATTACACGCTTGCGTTTGCAAGGCACCGCCTGTTACCAAACTACTGTACAAAATAAACAGATCCATTCCAGTTCCCCAATAAGACCAGCAGGAAAACTGAATTGGCTGATGAGATACAAATTCCCTAAAATTATGACCTAGTTAGTAGTCTCGTCTTTTAGCACACGTGCGAGAATAATTCAATCCATAAATTGTCCTGGAAACCTCAGACGCTCGTCGCTACCGGACTTGTTTTGATCGTGAAAAACGACAAGTATCTGAGATACTGGACAAGAACATACGTATTGCTACTAGATGCATAAGACTGAGGCTAAGTTGCGACTTGCGCGATCATTAATATTACGAGCAATAAAAAAACGCCGAAAGACGCGGATGCGCGTCCGCTAATTGCGTTAGCGCGTGCGATCAGTGTACGGGAACAAACAAACGAGCCAGATGAAAAGAATATTAGCAGCTGCTTTAGAAAGTTGATAAAGTCTACTGTTTGTGACGTGATTCTATTTTGCTGGAGCTGCCGGGTATTAAATTGGAGCGGCGCGTCGCCCTGATTTAAGTTTGGCGCAGCGCGCGTCCGGAGCAGCGTGTGGTCGCGCGTTATTAGCGGCCAGTCGTGCCGGCGTGCGCGGCGTAACCTTATATTTAAGGTTTCGCATGAACGCGCAGTTTATCACTGTTAATGAATATTCTCGTAGGAAAGGCCGCTTCGCTGACAGAAACAAATTTGGGCAGTCCGAGCTGCAGTTGCCCGCCCGCCAGATGGACACAGCGGATGTGGCTACCAGGATCCAGTGTCCTGTGGTACTCAAGTAAGGAATTCACATAACTGTGCGGGAAAATATGTTCTTTTCATTACACTACTTTCACTGTAAATTACCTTTGTTTGTTGGACGGTATACACACACACCTAAAGACCCGTGACGTACCTATGTGTGAAGTGGCATCTCGTTCAGTAATTACCAGATTTAACGTCATAATCTACATATATTATAAATTAAGGAGCTCTAGACAGGTAGGAAATCTCTACCTTAACCAATGTAATATTTATTTCTCACAAAACATTGGGAATAAAAATTTGAAAAATGTGCCTTATAGGCTACACATTTATAACTACTTTAACAGAGGGATTTCAGAAGTTTAAAGATAATCCTTATTATTGTAAAAAGTAGTCATACAAATAAAAAACTGTCTACACTTTTCTTTGTATGTATGGCTCTAACTTCTGGGAGATTTACAACACAAGAAAACCCCTGTGTTAAAATAATCATAATACTCCAAAGCGTATTCCCTGTAAGTGCCAACATATTGTAGCAAACAGGAGCAGAGAAAAAGTGTAGTTTATCCTTAAAAAATAAAATTTACGGGAAACAACTATTAAAGTGGTCTCTGCACATCTGCTCTATATGATCGGCAGTCTACTGCCTCTTCCATCTCATCTTCCAATTTCCTTTTTCCTGATCATCTGCGCTGTCTTCATTTTGTTCCGCGGTCTCCAAAAGCTCCCTCTGACTGCCTAAATCTTTCTTTACCAAAATTTACCTTTTGTTTCACTGCTAAACAACCAATAGTTTTTATCAGTTTTTTTCAGACTTCACACCTTGCAGCATTTCCCTCAATGAACGTTACTACTGCATCGAGGACACAAAAATTCAGTTTACTAATTGACACAAACACTGTATTGAGAATTACGATCCAGATTATGCTGTTGATGGACTTAGGAGTCTGGGTGTGGCCGTGAAGAGAGTTTTTCAATAGCCTGTCATATGACAAATCTTTGAAAGTTTCTTTCAAGAACCCTACTATGGCAAAAGACGTACCTGGTTTGTGAACAAATTTTTCAACATTTTGCTGTGCTCTGTTGTATTTGTACTAGAAATTCCTTCCTGGAGGGCACAGGCGATGAACAGGTGTATCGTCTGTTAAAGAGAGGTGAAACAAAACTGCCAATATAACTGTTCTCATATCTTCTACACTACTAACATTTTTCCTGATGACTATGCTACAATAATTTTTGATTTTATCCTGAAAAATTCTGTGAGTCTGTTCCTATCATCTTATCGTCTCCCATCTTCCAGTTTCTTACCCTTGTTTGCAGTTTTCAGTCATTGCAGTCTCGTGTCCATTCGCTTTTGTATATGATCTTTGCACTCCAATTTAGTGATAGTTACATTTTCTGTATATGGTTTCTCTTCCTCAACCGATCTGAAAGCTTTTGAGTCTCCATCTCCTAAATAATTGCCCTCGGAGGCGGGTGATTCAAAAAATCAAATTCCGGTCTGAAAACTGACAAACGTTCGTCGTCAAGTCAGCACAGTGGTTTGTTTAAACGAATTCATAAACAAGAAATAAGGCAGTAATGTAAATGTATTTTATATCATTTCAGAGCAGAAATTCCGTAGATTAAGGTCAATAAAAAGAACAAAAATTGAAAAACTCAAGACTTCAACCTGTCTGGAGCTACTTGAAGTCCCGCGACGCCTTTTTGTGGCTGTATTTGAAGGGTAATGTCAGGAACTACTGTAGAATGGTTCACTAGCAGTTTGATTCACGAGGAATGTTTCAGTGTATAGTTTACTACCACTACGCCATACAAGTCGTCTTACAAGGAAAACCTCCCATCGCACCCAACTAAGATTTATTTCTAAAATGGCCCAGTGGATAGCCCGCCAAAAACTGAACACAGATCCAGGATGAAAACGGGCAGAAGATGTATTGAACTGTGAAAAAAGAAGCAAAATAGAAACAGTGAACGGTCCAGCTTACGATGTGTAACATAGAGCGTGTTGCCACAACCACGGTGTAGTGGTTGTGTGGTCACGGTGTTGGACTGCAGAGCGGGAGATCCACGTTCAGGTCTCCCTCGTGCCCCTTTTCTTCGTAAATTTATGAACTGTGCGTCCGGCCATTGACCTGTCTGTTCTCCTTCTGTCTTCTTGGAAATTGTCATAGTATACACTGGTTAATGTGAGTCACATAATAAGAACATATTACTGTCACAAGTAAATGTGATGAATAGTGAGAGCAGGCGGGACGCCGCATAGACCCTTCACAGAAATGAAAACAGCAAGTAAACGGGTGTGAACTATGATACAACAAGTGAATTTAAGAATCAAAATTCCAAAACTAAACGCAAGAGTCATAATGTGTGGCACTTCTGTAGAACAAATAGGAGGTTTGTACGTCTGGAGATTCCTTCGTTGTACCTCGTTACTGGAAACGAACGTTACATCACGACACAGACAAAAATTTGAATACAGCGAACAGACACGTTAATGACCGGACGGACAGTTCTTAATTTTATGAAGACAAAAATATGGGGCACGAGAGAAATCTGGACACGGATGTCCCACATCGCAGTCCAACACCGCGACGACATAACGACGACGCCGTGGTTGTTGCAGTTCGCTCTATGTCGCACATCTTAACGCCTGGACCGTTCACTGTTTCCATTTTGTTTCTGTTTTCACTGTTCAGAACACATTCTTCCTGTTATAATGCTTGATTTGTGTTCGGTTTTGGACGAGCTATCCACTGGGCCATCTTACAACCAAATCTAAGGGGGATGCGATGGGGAGTTCCCCATGCAAAGCCGGGGCAGATCGCTCGTGATACACAAAAATAAAACAAGCGTAATGGAATGTAGTCAAATTAAATCAAGTGTTGCTGAGGGATGTATATTAGTAAATGAGACACTAAAAATGGCAAATGAGTTTTACTACTGGGGCAGAAACATAGTTAATGATGGCGAAAGTTGAGAGGACATGAAATGCAGATTCGCTATAGCAAGAAAGGGATGTTTTAAAAAAAGAAGAATCTGTTAACATCCAATATCAGCTGAAGCGTTAAGAAATCATTTACGATGGTATATGTCTGGAACGTAGCCTTGTATGGAAGTGAAACGTGAACGATAAGCAGTCCATACAAGAAGAGAATGGAAGCTTTAGAAATGTGGTACTATAGAAGAACGTTGAAGATTAGATGTGTATCTCGAATAACAAATGAGGAGGTACTGCAACGAATTAAGGAGAAAAAGAAACTCATGGCACAATCTGACTAAAAGATGACATCCTCAGGTATCAAGGGCTTTGGTAGTGGAAGGGACTGTACGGGGTACAGTTGTAGAGGGAGACCTAGGCATCGATACAATAATATGTTAACATACGATATTTTCTGAAAATATTTGTTTGGGGTGTACTCTTACATGGAAGTGAGACACGTATGATGAACACTGCAGACAAAAAAAGGTGATAGAAGATTTTGAAAAGTATTGCTTTAGAGGAATATTTAATATTAGATGAGTAGACCGGGCCGGCCGCGGTGGTCTCGCGGTTCTAGGCGCGCAGTCCGGAACCGCGCGACTGCTACGGTCGCAGGTTCGAATCCTGCCTCGGGCATGGATGTGTGTGATGTCCTTAGGTTAGTTAGGTTTAAGTAGTTCTAAGTTCTAGGGGACTGATGACCACAGCTGTTAAGTCCCATAGTGCTCAGAGCCATTTGAACTATTTTGAGTACACCGGGTAACTGATAAACTACTGAACTGAGTTAGAGAGAAGAGAGCTTTTGCTTCCATGTGACGAAAAAGAAAGATTGTTTTTTTTTTTTTTTTTTTTTTTTTTGGCGGAAGGGAGACCGAAGCGTAAATACAGTAAGCAGGATCAAATACATGAAGTTTGCAGTAGTTATACAGAGACCAAGAGACTTACACAGAAGAGATCAGCATTAAGAACTGCATTACACACAGTTCTCAAATTAAGGATCACAACAACAATGAAGGACTTGTTAAATCCAAAACATCATCACCGTTTTCAAGATTCTGTTTATTACCGGCTAATCTGTACTGTGCTGAGAAATGATAGTTAAGGAAAAAATTCGACGCGTTGCGCCGTTTCCGAGTAAATTAGCATTTAGGTTAGCCAATCAGGCGGCTGCACGTGCAAATTCTAGCGCCCCGATGGTGTCGCTAAACGTGTTCTTCGTTTGGTTTCCTAAAATTGAACAAGAGGGTGATACAAAAATTGGGATTGGGACGGTAGTGAGGATCGAACCCGAGCCAAAGGCTGAGTCTCGTGCGCTATCATCTACGCTATGGGGACATGACACTAATTTGTATCCGACGGGCCGCTTGAATTTGCGCACGCAACCGCCTGATTGGCTAACTTCAGTATTAATTGAGTCGGAAACGGCGCAACGTACTAAATTTTTTCCTTAACAATTATTTCTTATCGCAACATACCCAGCAACACATTAACAAGCTTTTCAAAGTGTTTCGGACTACCCTGCATATAAGTATCCGTTGATGACCGGCTTGTGCCCAATACTACTCCGGTAGGTTTCTTCAGTATCATAATAACGTGACATATTTTCTAGTGACATTTTATATGCGAAGATAATAACACCTCGAATCTTATGGTGACCACAGGCCGAATCTAGCTATTCTGGACGTTGCGCAATATAATTGTTGCCTTGGATATGGATTATTATAAAGTGCTATAAGAATGACCACGTTCTCTTATTCAAAGTTTGTGTCTTCGACTTATATTAAAAGCAAGCAATTACTATATTAACTAGGATGTTTCAGCTATTTATAAGTACATTAATATGAGACAAATTTCGAGGTCCTATCACGTGCCCCAAAACATTGCGCTGTAGGAGACCCTTCTTCGTGTTAAGTCTCGAAATTGAATGCCCCTAAACCCTATACAGGTTGATTTTTCTGAATGGGAACAAACAGCAGGAAACGGTCCTTGACAGAATAATAAGCTGAAAACGTGATCTGGGTGTATTAACAGAAATAAATTAGAAGGGAGGTACACCCACCTGTAGGTGGGAACAAAAGATTGTGACAATAAAGGTTTCAGTGATTGAAAGCACACATGAAAACACACTAGGCACGTGGGTATGTTCTGTCTGCATAAGTGTTTTAGTGGTATGGTTGCAGCGAACCATCAGCACAGGTTCTCTCTCAATGTGTGGTCATCGAAGATGGTATCGAGATGTCTCCGCGCGGAAATGCGGAAGAGAACCGGAGCTCTACCATGTAGTAGCCATTTTACCCTTCCTAAAACCAAAGGCACGTCTTCCAGCATGGGAGACAAGTTCAACCACAGGTAGTGGAAGGCTCACTCCCCCAACGACGCGGTCACACATTGAGGCTGAATCGATGCTGATGGTTCGCTGCCTCCATACCATTAAAGCACTATCAAAGACAGAAAATTTGCACTTGGCTGCGTGAACTTTCAATCACTGAAACCTACACTGTCAGCGATCTTTTATCTTCACCTTCAAGTGGGTGAAATTACCATGGAACGCTTTTCTAGCCTTATATCCATATGACCTTTTGGCTTCTTATCAACTCAGGAATCGTTTCCTGCTGTGTGTCCCCATTTAGCTATATCACCCTGTATAGTCAGAAGCCAGCATCTCTGTATCGTCAAGCAGCACGTCGTTTGCCGAAAAGCGTTGCGGAGAGATCCTACGTGAAGAGGTGGTGAGGGTACTCACTTCTTATCGATGTGCATGAACTTCATGTCCATGGCGTGGATGGAGGTGAAGACGTTGGTGGCACCCTGGACGACGCACTCGCGTGTCTCGGGCATGGCGACTGGCGTACACGTGGCCAGGAAGACGGGCTCGTTGCGAGAGCACAGCGGCAGGAACGACAGGTAGTGCCCCTGCACCAGCACCACCTGGAACACCACGACATTGGCTTCATACGCTGCTGGTCATCGAATCTGCTACACCGGTAAGTGTAGCAAAAAACGAAATGTTACTCATAGTGAATGAAAAACACAGTCCTAAAAACACATGACGAAACTAGTAGATGATTTGAGGATTTAGGCCTAGAGGGTGCGAACTTAAGTACACAGAGCTGTCAACTCTGGCAGCAGCAATGATTCTAATCCAACTGAGTATCGAGTCGAACTGAGCCTACATGACAGAAAAGTAAGTCATTCTGTGCTGTTTCAGTTCTCTGGCGGAGTTCATCAGCCGTAGTGGCTGACGATTACTGGTGAACCCTACTCGCGGCAACCCATGATCAAATTTTTCAGTGGGTGGGAGGTCTCGAGAACGTGCTAGCCAGAGCAACATTCAATTACTCTCTGTATCCAAGTAGATTAGGACAGGAAGGGCAACATACGGTCTTGCATTATCTCGTTGAAAGATGACGCCATAATGACTCCGAAAATAGAAAAGACAGCAGTCTTAACACGTCATAAATGTAACGGCTACGTCCTAATTGCAAGCTACGAGAACCAGATTTGATCTTTTTGTGTACCAAATGGCAAACCATGCCAGGTGCCGAGCCCGTATGAAGATGAATAATGTATAGGGAGCAATCAAAATGTCTCTGTTGGAGAGCGTTGCTGCAGTGTATATGCAACGCAGAGCGACTCCGTAGCAGGTATATAAGCACCGACATGCAGGCAAGGGATCAGTGCGGAAATCGTGGCTTTCCGACGTGCTTGTTGTAAATGCGGAAACGTGAATTGTTGCGACGTCATTATCAAATGCAGCCAAACAGGACAGATGTGCAGTTATGCTTTTCTTGGCTGCCGAAAGACAAACATCGGTAGACAACCATCAGAGAATGAAGACTGTGTATGGGGCAGTGGTCTGTCGAAAACTGTTCTGGAATGGTGTGCCAAGTTCAGTGCTGCTCACGATTCGACACATGACACAAATCGATCTGGGAGGCCAGCCTCATCCATTACGTACCGACTCTTGTGGGAGACACTCTAGCAACAGTCCTATAATCCGTATCTCTTCCCATGCGATTATCACGTCTTCGGTCGCTTGGGAAAAACCTCGAAGGGTCAACGATTCCCATCTAACGAGGTATGTGCACCAGGCAGTGACGGACTCCTTCACACAGCAGGTCATGGTATTTTATCAGAAGGGTATCTTCGGTCTGGTGCGTTGGTAGGATGGTTGCCTCAATGCTCACGGTGATTTTGCCTGAGTCGCATAGCGATTCTGGCCTGCACGGAGTTCGAACGGAAACTTTTTGATTGTCCATTATAATCTCGCAACGTTCGTTCTACTCGGAGCCTTCACAACCTAATAAGACCATCTCGATTCTGTATGCAGAACGAATAATTGTCTGAAAAGATGACCTGGTACCACCTACGTGTTCAATGCTGTCGTTTCGCTGGCGCGCCGCTCTGCTGTCGCGTCAAGTGAAACCGCGACAGTGCCCGCCCTGCAAAAAGTACAAACTGCTCCTTACGTTGTCATACTCTCCGTGCGGATGCTTCTTGTGCTGCAAACAAGCCCATTTCCTATCTCAAGGTATGAGGCGTAGCTCTACGATCCCGCATGGTCGAGCGAACTGTGTGTTCGCCCTTCTTGGCGGTAGTCACAAGGGACCGTTGAGATCCTGCACATTGTTGATAATAGCCCTCCTGATATTATCTATTCCATAGTGGCATGTAAATCGCGGGATCCCGGCCAGTGCGAACAGCGACATCGTGGAACGATGAATCGCAGTCTCGGAAGGCCACGACACTGCCGCCGCTGCCAAATTCTGACATATGCTGGTAGACGTTCCTGTTCTCACACGAGACACAACACAATCTTCTCAAACCGATCAATATACAAATGCTATTGTATGAACGAGAAACCCGTTGCGTAATCTTTCCTTATATACGGAATGTAGAAGGCGTTATCCTATCTACTTTGTGCTGTTGCGCCGAAATGATGACCATTTGCTCATCCAAGCATGTGTGCAGTTCACGCCAGTTAGGCGTTTTTTGCATCCTGCGTTCATGGTGTTGCAATTATATTGGCCAGCAGTGTACATCATCAATCTTCATAGTAGCGTGTAGAAACCTTCATCTACTGGCATGGGCTGCAAGAGACACCAAAAGCGCTAGGAAGTTATCGTGATCTCTCACCGCTCAGTGTCCCCCAACAAATTCCGGAGGACGGCCTGAGCTGTGTCCAACGCGCACACATCTCCCTCTATGACTTACGAGGCAAAGTTGCTTACAAATATCTCGTACGATTGATTCCTGAATATTGCTGGTCAGTCTGGGACCCTTATCAAGCACAATCAGTAGAACAGATAGGAAAGATGCGAAGAAAACCGTTACGTTTTGTCGCGGGGCGTTTAGTAATCCCAAGAGCATTACACAAATGCTTGTCAACTCCAGTGGCAGAAGTTAGAGAGGCGTTGTGAATTATGCAGAGGGTAACTGTTAAAATTTCGAGTGCCTACGTTCCAAGGAAAGTAAATATGTATTGCTCCCACTCACATATTGTGAAATGACCACGAAGAACATGTCAGATAAATTAGAAACCATACAGAGACTGATCTACAGTCGTTCCTCTCAAGCACCATTTGCGAATAGAATTGGAAAGGGAGAAATGATAGTGGTTCTAATCGTACCCTCTGGCACGCATTGTAAAATGGCATGTGGAATAAAGATGCACGTCAAACTATTCAGATAAAATCCGGGAGCAATGAGATAGGACCATTGCCTTCCTGTACACAGAGTCCTGTTTCATCACATGCAGGCTATACATCCCCTACTCGAGAATAGCTCCACAACCTAAGCAAGAATCACCCCTTCATGTGGTTTTGGGTGTATTATTAGTCTGCAATTAGCACATACCAACGTGTACGGTATCTCAGCGCTCCAGGTGAACATTATGAATCATTTGGAAGTCCAACAGTAGTGTTCTGTAGCCCAGTCCAATCTCCGTGCCCCACGACGGGCAGACGTATAGGAACGACAGCTTTATACCCGGAAACGAGGAGGTAGCTATTTTTAATATGTCACTGGCTGTTAATGTCCTTGAATTTTTAAGTTACTTGCTACACTGTTGCCCATATATCTTCTCTCACAGACCTCGCCAGTACACGGTAACCCCCTTATTGCCAACACTTTGTTTACCGCATCATTTCAAACTGGCGGGTGCGGATTTC
Organism: Schistocerca piceifrons; assembly: GCF_021461385.2. NCBI lineage: Eukaryota > Metazoa > Arthropoda > Insecta > Orthoptera > Acrididae > Schistocerca > Schistocerca piceifrons. Next base: position 507,285,642 of record NC_060149.1, on the reverse strand, counting down.
GTCGAATCGAGGTATTCGCGGCACACCATTCACAAAGCGGCACATAAAAAGCACAGTGTCTTTGAAACCTTGGAGATGGAAGGTACCATGTGTAGGGCACACACGACGCTCTGCTGACCATCCTTTCGCCTGGTTGCCACGCCTGGCACCAGTACAAAGTGTGACAACATTTCAGTTACCTGGCACGCTGAACTATTCTGTTCGCCTTGGCATTAGCTTCGTTTGCCCTGCAACACAACAATTATACGTCATGTACATCATTTAGTGCGATCTTTCTCGTCGTGCTGATCTGGTGAGAAGTGCTAAAATTACGAAATATATTTAAGTGAAACATCAACTATTTATTTATGGTTCTTCAGTTTCTCGCAGCGTATTAGCTGATCGAACAGTTCACCAGTGCAGTGCCGAGTCATTGTCGCCATCGGCAGATGGGCTGACATGGGACATGTCTGATTGCCGAAGTATTATACCTGCTGCCCACTATGAACCGGCAATACACCAATCGAATTTTCGATCACTAACCGTATATTTATTTTTGTTTTGTAAGAGATCAGTGTCTATGTTGCTTGATCATGGAACATGTCATTACGCTTACAGTAATAATAATAATTACTATTAATGTGCCGCCCGCTGTGACCGAGCGGTTCTAGGCGCTTCTGTCCGGAACCGCGCTGCTGTTACGGTCGCAGGTTCGAATCTTGGGTCGGGCATGGAAGTGTGTGATGCCCTTAGGTTAGTTAGGTTTAAGTAATTCTAAGTCTAGGGGACTGATGACCTGAGCCATCTGAACCATTTTTATTATTGTTGTAGTTGTTGTTGTTGTAGTGACAGCAAACGATTGATATAACAGTTCATATCATTTTATAAAACTTTATAATGTGCAAGAGCAAATCGACGTCTTTGCTCGAAATCATCCGGCCAAGGCAAAGAAATGCTTCATCTATAATCACTATCCACCGTACACTTGTGCGTTGCACTTGCAACCCTCAGTCAGTATGTCTTCGAGTCACATTGTCTCTACGTCTCCTCGCTTGACCAAAAGACACTAGTCGATAGTCCCGCGCTTATCCAAGTTCGAAATTTCTCGTTAGATCTCTTTCTTATATCTCAATAAATCTTTCTTGCGTATGGAGACAAACTCGTATCTACTTCTTGTAACGCCTCGTCAAAGGAACATCGAGCTTCCGCCATTCTCGTTTAGTTTCTCACGCTACATGTTTACAAGACAAGGTTTGCGTATTCATACTCACTTGTCGAGGGTTGCACTTGGTCTGCAACTAATTGACACAAATTTGGTAAACAGTTTTCCACAACTATGATAGACATAAATTACCTGAAATGGCTAGAAAAACTGCATTTAACCATAAACAGTAAATAAAATATGGAACGCATATCTAATCGTGACCCAATATCTTAGGCCATTAATAAGTTCTGAAATTCATATTCTATTAATTTCCTTGTCTTAATATTCTTTACTTGCTCGTTCGCCAATTCACGATGCTCTAACCATGGCAACAGCGCAAAAGGGGCTCAAAGCTCCCTATAATTGCGGCACTGTAAACTATAGGCCACTGGAACTATGAAAACGTTCCGGAAACATATATGAGGACATCGGGGATACCGACACGAAGAATGCTGATTGAACTAGGCTCTCAGAGAGCCTCCTGGAGTATATCGCCGTTGTGTCTAACCTTGGAAATAACAGCCATCGTGGTATGAAACGTATATCTCTTCGTGGCAGAAAACACTGGAGTACGTGGGGCACCATGAAGAATGCACATCCTAAATTGACGCACAAAGGCCTGAAGATATCTCCTTACATTTTCCTTCATCGATACATTAGTTCAGTGTCTGATTTTAAATGAGTTACAGATTTTAAATTTCGACCTCGCAATAACGAGAAACCTTTCGTTCTAAACGGCCGCCCATTGACACTGCCATGTAGTTGAGTGCAGCGCTATAAAGTGTGCTGTTAACGGAATTGATTACAGTTCGCCGAGTCGTTTCTCTTACCACTCGTTCCATAGAGTCTAGCAATTAATACCGTACAAGTACCTATTCAGTATCGATAGGCGGAGCATATGGGCAACGAAGAATGATTCAACGGAGACATCCAGTGCGGAACTGGCATTCACAATAAAAACACTGTTAATACCACATTTATAGCCAAATATATGGTTACGGCTAAATTTTGATGCTCGTACCGGTGACCTTTAGCAGTCTCTGGGATGTATTCGGGAAGATATTCAAACTCGACCTTTTCTCCTTCGAATCGAGTGCTCAGTGCTGCAGCTGAAGTGATACCACATGTACTGCATTGAATCATCAATTGCCTGTTGTAAAATAAAAAGGGCTACTGTTACTCTTACTGTATTTTTTAACTAGATTTGCTCTTCGTGTGTCAGTTTACTTAGTTATCGTTAAGTGATTTATTTCTTGCACTGCATTTAAAATTTCGCATCGGTTTGCCAGTATCCACTTATTCTTACGTTATGTGAGTTAACTTGTGACACGAGGCCTCTGCTGATGTGATGTTAACACGTGTGTTATCGTAGCTATGTGAAAGTAAGAGCCGGCTTGAGTGGCCGAGCGGTTCTAGGCGCTACAGTCCGGAACCGCGCGACCGCTACGGCCGCAGGTTTGAAGCCTGCCTCGGGCATGGATGTTTGTGATGTCCTTAGGTTAGTTAGGTTTAATTAGTTCTAAGTTCTAGGGGACTGATGACCTCAGCAGTTAAGTCCCATAGTGCTCAGAGCCATTTGAACCATTTTTTTTTTAAGCAAGAAACGAAGGAAGGAACATGGCGACGTAGTCATTTGAGGTGGGACACAAACTCGAATACGAACAGGACGGAGCAGAAAACGGCTGTGTCCTTCCGAAAAGAACACTTCCGGTGTTCGACTTAGATAACTCAGTCTCAAGGCGTCGTGTGATCGTGTTACTTCCCTTGGCGTATTAAATTCATATCTATAGCGTTTCTTTATACAGGAAGGCCCTGAGATGATACAGTGATGTGGCAAAAGTCATAGATTAGCAGTTCTCAACATGCGACTCACATGCATGTAACAGACACCAAAGAAACGGTTTTTTTTCTGTTTCCCTCACTAATGCGTTTGGATACGTCTTCGACTGTGTTTGCCACTCAAAGACGAGAAAAGAAACCTGTTGCAAAATAATGCCCCATAAATATCAAGGTAATTAGGAGATGGAACCATCATTCGGAGAGGATGATTAAGGTAGGAATAGACCGTGGCCCTCCCTTTAAACAACCGCCTCGCATTCACTTGAAACGAATATCTCGAAATTCTAAACTGGGTTGTCAGATGGAGCTTCGGCAACATTCTTCCATAAAAGTTCAATATTTCAAACAGTGCACCACTTCACTGAATGACATCGCGAAATACTAGAGCTCGAGCGCGGAATATTATTTATTGGGAGACACACGAAACTCTACAGTTCGAAGCTTCTTCGAAAATGCAGCGTTTTTCGAACTGGGAGTACATCCAGAATAATTCGTCACAGCATCACTTCCACTATGTGCCCATCACGGTGTCCACTTCGTTCGCTGCAGAACTGCAGAGTACTCTGAAACCTAGAAACGTACACAATCGGTAGCCTTCGTGATATCACTGAAGATGGCAACGATAACGACAGAGGTGCCCAGTGACGGGTGACAGGACCTCTAGCTGTACATAAACGATCAGCTGGATAGGGTGAGCAGCAATCAGAGGCTACTGACGACACTGTTGTGTACCGGCAAATGTCGTTGGGCGACTATAGGGAGGGACTGAGGATGACCTGGCCAAAATTTCTATTTGATACGGTTAATGACTGTTTGCTTTAAATATGGATTAAATGTGAGTTAATAGGAGAGTGTTTAACAAAAATTCCTATAATTTAGGAATATAATCTTACTATTCATCGTGTGTTGCTTGGCTGAGTCATGGCGATTATATATCCATGCTTAACATTGCGAAACGCGACGCAACAGAACGAGCAGACCACCTGCAGTGAAGGCGAGTGATCGACTAGGTTTTATCGGGAGACCTTTGGAAAAGTGTAACGTACCTATAAAGCAGATCCGATACAGGACGCCTCTGTGACACATTCTTGTGTATTTCTCGGGTGTTTGAGATCTTCAGCAAACCGCATTAAAAGAAAACATTGGTGCAATTTAGGAGCGTGCCGCCAGACTTTTTATCGGTAGTGTCGATCAGTATAACGGTTTTACAGTAATATTTTGTAACGGGAATAGTTGGAGGGAAGAGGACGATTTTTTTGCGAAAAACTGCTAAGGGGCCTTTTTAAAATTTTGTTCCTATCAGCTTCAATACGTTGTACGAAAGTCATTTTCATACTAAAAAGGCTATTATTAATTTGTATTTTATTCTGCTGTTCCTAGTTTCGTTATAGTCAGCGGGATGATGACACTACGTCAATACTTGTCACAGCAAAATAAATTATTAATAGCAGCTTTTGGTGGCACAAGGAAGTTTAAAGAAGCAGTATTTGCGACAGACTGCAGACCGATTCTACTGCTTTCACCATTCATCTCGAGTAGGATTAGCAAGGACTAACTAAAGGGGATTAGGGGTCGTTCAGAGGCTTAAGGCCCGTCATCTTTCCGCCTCTCCATTTGCGAGTCGAAATGGGAGAGGAATAACGAGCTATGCTACAAAGTTCTCTCGTTCATGTACTGTATAGTAGCTTGCGGAGTATACGTGCTACTGTATAATTTCCTCAAATACTCGCCCTTCAACGACCACGCAGTTATTCTGATAAGGCTGCGCTAAACGACAATCGACTTTTAATAATTTGTATAGTTCGTACTATACTAATTTCCTGACCTCCGCCAGGCGCTAGAAGGTTACCACCGACTTTCGGTACTTTAGTTTTGCAATATGCTATTGATTCATATTTGCGTTACTTAAAAAACAAAACTGGCATTCTGATTTCCTTTTGTAACCCGTCGTAATATCATGTACAAAAACCATGTTTAGGAGAGTGCATGCGCCGTTTTGCACGTCACTGAGGTGTTCAGCAGTAAGCAAAATTGTAAGTAGGCGCCCGCTGGTCCGGGTGCAGACAGACAGACACACGTGTAGAGAGATAGCGCGGTCTGGGCGCCTGCAACCGGTTGGCCTCAGAGCGGCCGGCTAGCAGCCAGCAGCTAGCGTGAATGAGCGCCGGCCACTCGTATAACGCGCCAAGTCACCAGTAGGCGCCGCGTGTCGCTAGCGGATGTAGCCCATTTCTCTGCGCCAGCATTTAATTCCACGGTCAATGCCGACTTCGCCGCCCGCGCGTGCCCTCGGTCGGTTCTACTGGCCGTCCAACAGCTTCTCTCTCGCTCGTACTAACACGAAACTCGTAGAAAATTCCGAGCAGAACGAAATAGAGAAACAATGAGGGAAGTCGTCACAGATGCGATGAGCAAAATAAACGCTAGAGGACAGCGTGACAGTACACCGCGGTGACAAGTCATGGGCTAGCGATATGCACACACAAGTTGGTGGAAGTATCATTTGTAGTGAGGTAATTCATATGAAAAGTTTTCCGACGTGGCTATGGCCGCACGACGGGAACTAACAGACTTTGAACGCGTAGTGGTAGCTATGATAGTTGGAGCCAGATGTGCGGCATATTCCATTTTAGAAATCGGTAGGGAATTCAAATTCATAGATCCACCGAGGAAGAATGTGCTGGGAATGCCAAATTTCATGGATTACCTTTCCCTACGGACAAAGCAGTGGCCGACTGCTTTCACTTAACGACGTAGAGCGGCGGCATGGAGTTGTCAGCGCCGACAGACGAGCAACACTGCGTGAAATTACAGCAGAAAACAATTTGGGATGTAAAACCGTTCGACAGCTGCTGCGCAGTCTGGCATTAACACTTTCGCTGCCATGCGGCTTATGGGGCTGTTGTCGCCCCTGGCCAAAAAAGCAAACAATTTTTTTTCTGACCACGTATTGAATAAGTTCTTATGTTGTGAAGTGCGTCCCGAATGTATGAAAGGTCTAAATGCTTCAACAGAAGTGAAACCATCTTCAAAGAGGTTGTTATTGTGAGCCGTGAGGACTACCTCACTTTCTGACAGGAGATGATAAAGAAACAGTGAAAATTATATAAAAACTCATCCAATTGACTTATTTATTAGGTGTATGTATACAAACATAGGAACAAAAATTGTTTTTCTTACAATTTGCGTGTTTTTGAAAAATAGGAATTGCAAACAAATTCATGACACTCCTTACAGATTGTGGTTCTTATTGCTACAAGTTTCTGTGCTTCATTTCCCTGAAGGATCTGTGCTATAGTAGGGAAGATAATGCTGAAAATACCGACTAACAATGGAATGGAAAAGCTTTATAATGAAGGCTAGGGAGACTTAGATTAATAAGAAATCCACTAGTAGGTTTAAGATGGCACAGAGTACAGGGTACAGTGCAGGCTGTCGTGCCTCGGTTGCGACATGATGAGTACTTTATCTAACTCCGTGCTGGCCATCATTTGCTGCTTCTCAAGCTACGCATTATAGTTAGTGCAGTTTTCAGTTTGTTTTATTTATTGAATTATGTTTCTCCCTTCGCTGTTCCTGACTTCTTTGTTTAACCTGTTATAGGTATATCCGTCCATCCTTCACTGGCGAAACTTATCTGTGATTGATCTTGTGAAATGTTCGTTTGAGCAGGTAACAGCCCAATATTGCGCACGTGGTAGTTGAAACCTGCTTGAATCTTTCCAGAGGACATTTCACATCATCTGTTGTCGCTGGTATGGTTTACTTTTTCTGTCAGGAATCTTAGCACTATGCTGTTTTATTGTGTCTCGCAAAAAAGGATTGAAAATTGTCGTATATCGTATTTACAGATACGAAGTGACAGAAGCCAAACACATGATACACGGTGAGTAGTCATCTAATCGCTTGGTGACTGTGGCAATGGAGGCCTGTGGTATCAAGAATTTCTCTTATTCCACTTTCTCGTCATTCCTCAACTATCGTGCTTTATAAAAGAGGCTGCGTATTGTCTCTAAACTATTGGCTTGAAGAGCTTTGAAACTGTTCTGTGGATGGATCTAAGCACTATGGGACTTAACATAGGAGGTCATCTGTCCCCTAGACTTAGAACTAAGTAACCTAAGGACATCACACACATCCATGCCTCAGGAAGGATTCGAACCTGCGACCGTAGCAGCAGCGCGGTTCCGGCCTGAAGCACCCAGAACCGCTCTGTCACAGCGGCCGGCTAAATTGTTATGTCAGTGGCTAGAAGGGATTATTGTTATAACAACTGAATTCCAATAGCTGCAATGTAATTTTTTATTTGCTTGTATTTAGAGATTTGTGCACTACTTCAGATAAAACGAATACAAAAATTACATTGCAGCTACTGGAATTAACTTCTTATGAAATACCGTATTTCGTCTGATTCATGCTACAGGCCCGACTGACAAGAAACTGGATTATTGTTTCTCGCGACGTTTGCCCTTGTCCTTCATGGTGTATATTTCTAGTGCAGCTGCCGAACGTCGACGAACGAGGAATGCATCCCGTCTATAGTATTACTTTCGTATTGGTGCATAGGATGCAATAGAGTATATTAAATCTATCATTGAAATGTATCTTCACCGTTCAACACGTAAAGTATGAAGAGGACTGCCACTCTCAATGCTCGCAACTGAGTATGAACTGAATTTTACGTGTAATCCCTTAGCTATGCCGAGACACAATATGATGATAAGCCAAACCTCTCATCTAATTTCTGGCCAACTTTTGGAGAAAAAGTTTCCTTCAAGGCGTAGAGTGGAAACAGCTTCCTCCAAATCAGAAGCTACCTCCACACAGCGCCACCGTGGTCCTGGACACATACATGGGCTGTGTGTTCGTTACCTAGGCGATGCTTGTACTTGATCTGTTACCCGCACTATTTGTTAATATTTCCTAGCAACAGTGAAAAATAATCCAGTCTGTATCTGATTCCACGAACACACATCACTAGACTGTACAGATATTGTACGAAATGCACCCTCCAATTAATCTTTAGGCGACATTTGCAGGTCTTGAGAGAACTCTGACACGGTAAGTCCTCTCGCGCGTGAGCTCATATAGTCACCATTGTGTTCTCGCAGTCACTTAATGTCTCACGTGGCGCAGCGTGTAGCACGCTATCGTACGTTTGCCACTTGGCAGGAAGCACTGTGTTTCAGGGATGGGACGGATGCCAAATCGTGAGCCAGGAAAATTTTCCATCGTAGTAGCTGCTCGTATCTCTCACAAATCCTTTCGTCGTGTGACTCACACACTCTGCTATCTCCCTCTCTCTCTCTTTCATTACACTCTCTTGGAGCTTTCCTTTCCTTAAAGGTGTGGAAACATGAACATAAATACACTGGAAAGTCGTACTGTTTACTAACATTTAGCAAACAGTATCTTTGTCATAAGATGTCATGAGTAAAGTAAGAACGTACGGTGTATTCTCCCCACTGAGTGATGCTTAGGTGAAGAGTGAGGTAGTCCAGTAGTTCAAGCAAAAGATTATTACTCTGGAGAAGCGGAATTTTAACAGCACCAAGACACCTTTCTGTAGCTTCTTCTAATTTTCTTAAAGACTTTAGCCAAATTTTTAAACTATTTTCCCAGCGAAGCCAATACCGATTACCGCAGTCTTCTCAACTGAGTATTTCTTTCGGACTAATCCTCCCCCTCTCTCCTAAGACAGATTGAAAGTTGCCTGTTCATTCGGCACTTTCCTTTCTTCCCACTGCATTTTGTTTCTAGTAGATTGTGATATTTATTTATTTTTATTTGTTTTTACTTTACACGTCTAGATCCGTAGGACCATATTGAGGAGAAAATCTTCCAGGTCATGGAACGTGTCAGTACATGAAATTACAACACAAAAGTAATAACAGATAAAACAAAATGTTATGAACCACAAAATGACAAGCCATAAGCTTACGTAAATGCAATCAGCAATATGACACACGAATCAGCTTAATTTTTCAAGGACTCCTTAACAGAATAGAAGAAGAGACACATGAGGAAACTCTTCAGTTTCGATTTGAAATCACGTGAATTACTGCTAAGAATTTTGAATTTTGTGGTAGACTACTGAAAATGGATGCAGCAGTATACTGCACACGTTTCTGCACAAGAGTCAAGGAAGTGCGATCCAAATGCAGATTTGATTTCTGCCGAGTATTAACTGAGTGAAAGCTCATGATTCTTGGGAATAAGCTGATATTGTTAACAAGAGGCCAATGTCAGAAAACCCAGACTAGTGAACAGGGGTCAACATGAAGTTCGCGAAATTACACCACTTTTTGTCCGAACTCCCCGTTTCTGAGCCAAAAATATCCTTTTAGAATGAGAAGAGTTACCCCAAAACATAATACCACACGTCATAAGCGAATGAAAATAAGCGAAGAACATTACTTTTCGTGTCGAACTATCAATCAGTTCAGATACCGTTCGGATAGTAAAAATGACAGCATTAAGTCTTCGAACAAGTTCCTGAACGTGGGCTTTCCACGACAGTTTACTATCTATCTGAACACCTAGAAATTTGAACTGTTCAGTTTCACTAATCAGATGCCCATTCCGTGAAATTAAAACGTTGAGGTTTGTTGAATTGTGGTTTAGAAACTGTAAAAACTGAGTGTTACTGTGATTTGGCGTTAGTTTATCTTCTACAAGCCATGAATTTGTGTCATGAAATGCAGTATTTGAAACAGTGCCAGTGTTAAACACAACATCCTTTACTACCAAGCCAGTGTCATCAGCAAACAGAAATATTTTAGGATCGCCTGTAATATTAGAGGGCATATCATTTATATAAATATGGAGCAGGAGTGGCCCCAGCACTGATCCCTGCCCCCCCCCCCCCCCCCCGCCCCCACTCGCCCATTTCACTGCGCTACACTCAGATTTCACATCACAACCATTCTCAACACTGTAGATAATGACCTTTTGCAGTCTGTTGTTAAAGTAAGAGGTGAACCAACTGTGAGCTACTCCCTGTACTCCACAATGGTCCAACTTCTGGAGCAATACTTTGTGATCAAGACAGTCAGACGCTTTAGTTAAATCAAAAAAGATGCCTAGCTTTCGAAACCTTTTGTTTAATACATCCAGTACATCACAGGAAAAGATAATATGGCATTTTCAGTTGTTAAACCACTTTTGCATTTGATACCAAGTTATGTGAAATAAAATGATCAACTATCCTTACATACACAATCTTTTCAATAACTTTAGCAAACACTGATGGCGTAGAAATAGGTCTAAACTTGTCCACATTATCTCTTTCTTACTTTCTATAAAGCGGCTTTACTACTGAATACTTTAATCGTTCAGAAAACTGACCATTCTTAAAGGAATAATTACAAATGTGGCTAAGTACAGGGCTAACATGTGCATCACAGTACTTTAATATTCTGCTACGTACTCCATTATATCCATGAGAGTTCTTAGTCTTCAGTGATTTAATTATTGGCTCAATTTCCCCCTTGTCAGTATCACAGAAGGGTATTACAGACATCGGTCTCAGAAAGGTATTTTCCAAGAGAGTTGCATGATTCCCTGTAGGAACAAAGTTTTTAGTTAATTTCAAGCAATACTCAGAAAGTGATTGTTAAATACTGTACATATATCTGACGTATCAGTAACACAAATATTTTTACTTTATATCGTCGACCTTGTACTGCTGACCAGACACGTCCTTCACGACCGACCATATGACTTAATTTTATACTGTAAATTATCTATTCCATCTGCGTACCAGACACTCTTTGCCTTCCTAATAACATTTTTAAGAACCTTACAATACTATTTGTAATCGGCTAGTGTAGCTAGATTGTGACTACTTCTAACATTTTAACATAATTCCCACTTTTTTCTATCTACATGGTATCCTTATCCCACTAGTCAGCCAAACAGGCTGCCTTTTACTGCTGCTACCCTGTTTAGAACGTTCTAATGGAAAGCAACATTCAAAGAGCATGAGAAATGTGTTAACGTAAAGCATTATATTTGTCATCCATGTTATCGGCACGATAAAACTCATGCCATTCTTGTTCATTAACGAGGCTTAAAAAACTATCAATTGCTGATGGATTACCTTTTCTACGTAGTTTGGAATTATATATAACATTTGTTTGAGTACAAAAACCTTTTAGCGTTAAAATTTGCGTGACATAGTCTGAAAGCTCATTCACCCTTTCACTAACAGAATGCCCATCTAGTAATGAAGAATGAATAAAAATATTGTCTATGGCTGTGCTACCGTTCCCCTGTACCCTGGTTGGATTAAACACTATCTCAATCAGATCAAATGAATTTAGGAGATCTTCCAGCATCCTTTTTCTTGAGCAGTCACATACAAAATTAATACTGAAGTAACCACATATAACTAATTTTTGGTACTTCCTATAAAGAGAACTGAGAACCTTCTCTAGCTTGAGCACAAATGCTCTGAAGTCAGAGTGATGGAACCTACAAACAACATTCAAATACCCGTTCAATGCAGTGCTTTGATACGTCTACGGACTCAAATGAAATACTATTTTTTACGTACATGGCCACTCCCCCATCCCGCAAAGAACTCCTTGAAAAGCAGCCAGCTAATCTGTATCCTGGTAAAGAAAGCCTCTGCATTGTCAAATTATTTAAGTGGTGCTCCGATGCACCAACAATATCAGACTCAACATCTATAACCAGTTCACTAACTTTATCTCTAATACCTTTTATTTTTTGATGAAATATTCTAATTCTTTCACTAGTTCGATACCTGACCTTTCAAGGTGATTTTTTTGTTAGTGGGACATCCCTTACGCAGGGATACTTTTCAACTGAATTCAGTCCATAAAAAGGTGCAGCTCTAACACCAACTACCTCAGTAATTTTACCGTGAGTGATCTCAGTACCGCCCACTATACTGTCATCGATCTACTAACAGGCTCAACTGGTACCACTGCAGCGTGAGCCATGCCCTCCGCCATCAGCGCCTCCTCCAGCCCGTGTTAACACGCCCAACAGCAGCATTAAGATGGGGCCGATCATGACGCTGAAACATTAGTGCCACCAGTTTGCTTTCGGAAATCTGTTTGCCTGCCACCACGATTCACAATATATCGCACATGATGAGAGCAAACTGCTTCAATCAAATGCTTCTTCCTAAATCCGTAAGGTCATTTTGGATTTACTTTTATCGAACCACTTGCAGTGTTCTTCCAAAGGTCTCTTACTCATAGTAGCTAAGTACCTCAGTATGTTGTATAAATGGTTCGTATGACGTTATGAGCAGATTAGGTTTTAAAACACGAACACAGATGCGCCTTTCATAATTTGGAATTTCATACTGATGAATCTAATAGTAAACCTCTGAGCTGCATTCTGTGAGCTACAACGAATCTCAGATTGTGTAGACACTCACCGAAAATAATCATTTCGTGAATTGCAGCACGTAAACGTAAAAAATCACGGAGTATTAAATTATAACATTTGTTACACATGTGAGCAGGCTCCACCTCGTCTATTAAAAGGTACGTGGGTTGCAACTGTCACGTAAGGAATCGTGTATCTACGCACACAAGTGTCTTGCAAGCTTGAGCACTTCTAGAGGGTGTTGGATTCTCACAAAGGCGGTCTGAAGGAGGAGGTAATGTACTTCAGAAAAGCACCGCTAGAATGTAGGAGGTCCAGCAAAAGCGCTGATTATTTCAGACGTGTTGAAAACCCGTTGCACTGACGCCATTTTCAAGGTCCCTGAAGACTACCTCAGTAATTTTACCGTGAGTGATCTCAGTACCGCCCACTATACTGTCATCGATCTACTAACAGGCTCAACCGGTACCACTGCAGCGTGAGCCATGCCCTCCGCCATCAGCGCCTCCTCCAGCCCGTGTTAACACGCCCAACAGCAGCATTAAGATGGGGCCGATCATGACGCTGAAACATTAGTGCCACCATAATAGTCGTTATTACCTCGGCCCCCGTAGGAAAAAATAAGGGATGCGGCTGATATTGACGAAAAATACTCTTGGCTTGCATTGTATTTTCTGTTAGATTGATTCTGTATTTACAGTGACGGAGGATATAAGTACCGCTTGTTAACAGCTTTGACTCATACGAAATACTGAATTACTCTTTCCTATATACAGCAGACAGCCCAATTGCCATTCGTACCGTAATTTTGAGAATCATTCCATTTCTATTTTTCCTGTTGTGCTTACATAGGAAAATAAATTTATTTAATGGTTGAAATGGCTCTGAGCACTACGGGACTTAACATCTGAGGTCATCAGTCCCCTATAACTTAGAACTACTTAAACCTAACCAACCAAAGGACATCACACACATCCATGCCCGAGGCAGAATTCGAACCTGTGACCATAGCGGTCGCGCGGTTCCGGACTGAAGCGCCTAGAACCGCTCGGCCACGTCGGCCGGCAAATTTATTTAATGGAAGTGGCTTCATCCTCTGTTTTTAATGTACTTAACCTTATATGATACAGAGAAGTCTTTTCACTCACATTTTTATACAATTAACGATGAACATTTAAAAAAAGGCATTTTAAATATTTTAATTAAATGTATTTCGCATTCTATTTTAATAATAATAGTAACATGAAGTTACAATTTCGTTGTCAGTGATTGTACTGTTTAGTACAGATACACGTTGTAGCTACTGTGATAAGCTCTTTGGCTCCTCTTCCTTATTTCCCAAGAACCTAGTTGCATCCGAAAAAATTCTATAAGCAGTTACACACATTAAGTCCTAATAAAATACTTTCTGAATGCCCTATCCAAAGATGGATAATGTTTCAAGCACCTTTACAAGATGTTCTCTCATCTGTCAAAAGCGGAATTAAAAATAAAAAATAAAAAAATAAAAAAACGTTATTGTTGGATTAGATATTCGATAAATGACGTTCGATTACGGCTCTGAATCAAAAGTAACTGCGAGTGTGGTGGTGAACTGAGTGCAGAGCTGTGGGGAGGGGGTGGCGGGGGGGTGGGGGGATAGTGTGTCTAGGGGTTTTAGACAACAAAAGACATCCACGTTATGTTACCGTTGCAGCCATCGTGCAGGAAAAGTTAAAGAAGTTAGGTCCCTTAATGAACCTCAAGATACTTTTTCAACAGTTGCAGTGATTTTTTTCCTAAACAAATGACGAATAAGGCGAGCGCTTTCATATAGACATCAAAATGAAGGACAGACAGTATCAGGATCGCTGGAAAATCTATATGATAGGAGACTACTGTAGCTTCAAAGTCACATACAGCATGTGATCCACTGGAGAAAACCAATATTAGATGCTTTGAATAAAAGAGAAAAACAAAATTAATTCAATGGGAAAATTATTCCCATGTAATGGATGGGTGTTTTCGTGTTTCTTCGTCAGTTAATACTGAAAAATTAAATGACTTTTCATTAAGTTACAGCCATTTTCCTTATATTCTGCATTTTAACGAAGTCGTATTGCTGAAAAACTATATGGGACACCGGAAACATAAGTCAGATATGGATTCATTACCAAAATGCCCATAATATTATGCTGTTATGAAACAAAAAGCTTAATTTTTTCGTTGCCCTTCGTTATTATTAACTTCGTGCAAGTGAACCGCAGTATAATATGGATATTTAAGTGATTACAGTCGTTGGGTGAAGGAAATTAATGGTACAGAAGCAGCATCTACTCGTAAACGGGAGTGAAATTTGAGTTCCACGGACAGTGGTGGCGGCGTCCACTTCCTCTCGTCGGGAACATCTGTGCAGAAGCGAGCTTTGCGACAAAGACGCAGCGGCAGCAGCGTGCATGTTAAGGGCATGCGCGGGAGTGCATTAGGCACTCATTGGCGATGCGGAGTGCAGCCAGTCATGTTTTACTGCCCGGATGTCCGTTGCAGCTTCGTGATCGGCCCGAAATACCTGCGCAGCCCGCGTCCGTCGTGACCGGCGCACCGCCCCTGCCACTGAACCCGCGACTCGTGAAATATGGCCGGCGCGCTTCTGCTGCCCCAAACCGTAACATTTCTCCCGCTCATGTGGTGCAAACTTCTCAGTGCTTGCGTGCATCTACCGAGTTAAAGATGGCTGAAATGTAGATTCACAAGACGCATCGACAGATTACAGCTTGGACCGAGTCTTGGTTCTGCGAAGTTAAGCACAACGGAAAAAAAATTTACATCCCCAAGAGTCATCACGGAAAAACGTGTAATACAGCCTCTAGCCTTGATACTGCACTTAGTTTGGCGAGGAACTGAGTCAAAAGATTTTAAGGTAACCCACATCCACCTCAAACCACCGATTGATCATTACATCCCATACAACGACCAAGTTCTAAGGATACTGACTGCTGCGTTTCACTCGATGTTACAAATAATCCTAAACATTATCTACGAGATTTAGATGGGTTAATTTAGCGGGCCAGTTGAGGTCTTCAAACTTGGGGCGTTTGCATGCAGCCCTGAGAAAGCGATTGTTGTAACTTTGGAAGAATGGAGTGCCCACAGCACACTCATGATGAAGACGACGAAGGAAGGACAACATTTCGTCCCTGAGAATGGTGAAATAAACGTCGTGTTTCACTTTCACGTAAGTGGAATATTTGGGCCCAAATTTTCGTACGCGAAACACCCCGCCACCCCCCACCCCACCACCACCACCACAAAAAAATAAGAATATAGAGAACCATCTCCGACTTGAACTACACTCGCCACACACACTACAGGTTAAACGCCTCACAGTGCCGTCGGTGGACTCCATACCTCGCATCATTTGAAATGTGGCAAAATTTCTGCTTTTCCGAGCTCCATACAAGCCTTCATTCAGCTGCTGTACATTTCCTTTGTTGTTTGATCCACTGAATACGAACGGTTTTGTATGTCGCCGTGAGCAATGGTCTTTTGTGAGGTCGATGTTCTCCGGTCTCCTGTCACTTAGGACACTCTTGAGACAACTTTTATTACGCCGTGTAACCTGGCTGAGAGCAGCAAAGTGTTTCTTGAAGATATGCTGGGCAGACCACGTTCATTCAGCAACAAATCGGGCAACTTCATTCACAGTGCCGTCATGGACAGGTCGAACCACGATAACTCTTCTGTACCGATCTCTCACGTCTCTACGCCTACCCGTCTCTTTGTATTGATTTTACAGTGTGTTGTACAGGGGCGATAGATCAAGTTATGGAGAACAACTTTTGTTAAATGCTTCCCCGCAGCACTTGGCGTCTCTTTATTGAGTTCGGCAGCCCTGGGTCGAGGATATTTCATAAGACTAGCAGCGTTTACTAACCAGGTGTGCTGCATACTATCTTCCCAGTAAATAGACATTGTGATTCTCAACAAGAAAACCTTGACATTGAGTTTCTCTAAGAAAAGACAGATATTTAGAAGCGAAACTTAAGTTTGCTCGGCCTACCACCTTTCATGAGGATCAGATGACTGGATTATAGGCAACACGCATTGCATACGCGCGCTTCAAAGTGTGTCTGCCCCGCCGCCTCTCAAGAGAGTAACCAATAACTAAAGACGCCCACCGTCAACGGGAAGCGTCAGCGAAAATTTTGTCTCAAGCAAAAGCCGCTCCCTAAGCATTTGACGCAAAGACCTTGAAAAAATGTGTACGTAACCGACTGGCGCATTCACACCATTTCGCTGTTATGGTGGAGGATCACATGGTAGCCTGGTGCCAGTACTACTGGTAAAGCACCTACAGCAGCGATTGTCAACCTGTGGGACGTGCCCCCCTATGAGGGTATGATAACACTAAATGGGGGCGCGAGCCCATTGAAAAGAAAGATATAAATTCAAAATTTGATTAATTTAGTGAAAGCGGAGCAAAAAAGATACATTGTAACATAATGACGCATAGAAATTCACATTTACACTGATATGATGCACTTATAAATAGAACAGTGTCAGTACTGCAGAATACACTTGATCATTAGCTTTTCAATAATAAATTACTAAGTTTAATATTTAATAATGATTTCCTTGGGCGTGACTTGCAGCGCAAAGTTTTTCGATGACAGTGGGCGTTCTACTTTCCCTCTGCAGTCGGCACTCCCATGACGTATTCATCAACTTCACGCGCGCTACCTCTAAGACAGAGAGGAATAGAGAGCCATCGATGTTGCAAAATAGTAAAAATGTACTTATTCTTGATTACTGATAATTTGTAAGGTTTGTAACTTTCTGGATTTAGCATCAAAATACATTATTATGTCAATACTGTTAACGTATGAGGAAGCAGTGAAGGGGGGAGGGAGGGAGCGGCGCGACGAAGTTATGATCGACATCCAGGTCGCGAATACTTAAAGGCTTAGAAACGCTAATCAACAGAGTTTATTATCGATCGGTGTGCTCTTTTAACGTGGTGGCCAGAATTTTTCACTTTCCAGTGAGCTTATAATTGCCCACAACTACCCTTTTTCAGTAACACAGGAGACGTCTACTCGAATGGTAAGATCCTCGGGGCTCAAAGTCTTTCTTTCTGATTTTCTTCTTTTGTATCTCAGAACTCCTGGTTTCTTCATCCACTATGCCATCTATCTCCTTTGATTCACGCCTAGAGCTTCTCGGTCTCATCCGTCATCTCTTGGGACGTAGCAAGGTCACTGGATTCGGGATCACGGGGATCTCGGCAGTTCTAATCTCCTGTGGCCATACACGTTTACGCTTTTTGTTTTCAATTTTGGTAGATTCTGGGATGGTTGCTTTTAAATTGATACATTCGATTTCCTTCCTCATTCTTTCCCTATCTGAAACTGTCCCCCGTCTGTAACGACTTATTTAACAGATGATATGGCAGTATTTACTTAAGATCTGGTAAACACAGAACATTTGTGGTTCATGCAGAAAAACGTTAAAAACTACAGTCTGATAAGTACATTCCAAGTGAAATAAAAAAGGCAGTAAAGAGCCACCCCAGTTTAAAGGTACTTTTCGTAGAATGTTGCTAAAACAGAGTCTACTACAGTCACGTAATAAAAGGCACTGCATGGAAACAGACAGAGAAAAACTAATAGCAACTCGTTCATCCACAAGAAAGGATAAGCGTGTAGCTTACAATCCATATGGGAGACCGATTCAAAAAACCTAGGAAGTTTTGGTCACACTTACAGTCAATGAACATATCAAAAACTTCTGTTCACTCTCTCACGGATCCGTCTAGTTTTAAAACTGAAGAAAGCAGACAAAACCCAAAAATTTTAAATTCCTCATCTAGTCACGCAAGAGGATACTGTGGTTACAACGTTTCATCGCGCCTTAGACTAAAAATGAGATATATCGATATTAGATACCCCATTTCTGAAAAACAATAAAGTCTACATAAAGTGATCAACGCAACAAGCCATGATAAATTCCAGTTAAAGTTTACATATGCGTGATTTCTGAGTTATGACATTTGCGATCTCGGGACGTGCGTTATCATGAGGCAGCAGCACTATTTGTCGTAGTTTTCCCGGACGTTTCGGCTTAATTACACGCATTCTTCACTCTCCGATGAATGTCTACCGGTGTGTGTCCTTCGGCTGCCAAGTAAAGAATAACAGCATGTTGGTCCTGTATGGACCCATTTAGTAATAACGTCTCCATAGTTCAAGTTTGCGCTTTTACCGCATGCACGTCGGAAGGACACGAATGCTAATTCCTTGCCTACAAGTCGGTGACTACGTACCTGCGTCGAATTCGCGCTACTCTGCATATATCCCTCAGCAACGCCTTCGGATAAAAACTTTTTGATCCCCACTTATATTAACAGAAATACTCTGGCGCATCAAATAGTCCCTTGTGACCGGAAAAGAGCGCAGGACACTTCCGTTTTAAAAAAAGGGACGCATAGAATTACAGATCAATATTGATGGCGTCCGCCTGTTGTAGAATCCTTGAAAGTATTCTAGGCTTGAACGTTATAGCATTCCTGGAGGAAAATTAGCTTCTCTGACAGGACCAGTACGGATTCAGGAGAAACCGGTCGTGTGAAACACAGCTTCCATACGCGACATCTTGCAAACAAAAGATGCAGATGAATGCGTAGATTCCGTCTTCCTAGATTTCCGACGCTGTGTCATATATTCGACTACTAACGAAGAAACAAAAATATTGAGTATCTTCGCAAATATGTGTCTCGAGAAATATTTGACTACCAGAATCCAGTACCTTACTTCAATCGGCGAATGTCCCATAGAAACGAAAGTAACATCGGAAAACCTTTTACTCTGTACCAGATCGACGTTTTCGTAAGGAAAAAATGTTCCAGCGACCCTTTTTACCAAGTTTGCGAATGGACAGATTCCGTTCAAGGACGAAGTTGCGCGTTATTCTGCATGGAGAGTCATCCAAGGACACTCGTGTAATACCGCTGCTCCCCAAGTTCTACGTTAACGACTTTACAGTTTGTGTTAAGTTGTGTCGCTGGCTTTTCGAATATGATTCACTTACGTATTTCGAAATTCTTTGTGGTAAAAATTCAGTAATATCATACTGGAGGAAAGACTGGTAACTGAGTCTTATTGTAGAGAAATGAAAAGTTGTGCACTAAACGAAACGAAAACTGTTGGTATCATAAAAGTGTCAATATGTGACTGCTGTAACTAGTCATGTCATACATTATTTGCGATTAACAGTCTGTGGAGCTGTGAAGTGCGACGACCACGTGTACACAGTTGTGAGTAAAGCAAATGCCGGGCTACAATTTACTGGTAGGAAACTGGAAAACTGCAGTTTATCAACAAAAGAAATTCCATACGAAACGTAGGAAGGTTGCGCACAGTCACAGGGTTGTTTGAGTGGAAACTAAATGTTGAAACACCTTAACTAGCCGATACTCGAAGAAAAATGCCGTCTATCTCGCGAAAAAGTACTCAGAAATTTTCAAGAACTGTCTCCTTGAGGAGGAACTACGAATATTCTACAGCCAACTAAATATCTACACTGTCTGATCAAAAATACACGTAACCCCCCCCCCCCCCCCCGTATAAAAGCAGGTAGAAACAGTAACAGGAGATTGGGTCGGTCAGCAACCGAACGTGGACCAGTTACTGGCTGTGACCCGTGTAACAGATACATACGGGACATTTCAGTCTCTTTAAAGCTGTCCAAGTTAATCATTAGTGATGTGATTGCGAAGTGGAAATGGACTGTGCAGCTGATCTCGGCGTAGGTTCGATTTCTCCATCGGGCATGGGTGTGTGTGTTTGTCCTTAGGCTAATTTAGGTTAAGTAGTGTGTAAGCTTAGGGACTGATGACCTTAACAATTAAGTCCCATAAGATTTCAAACCCATTTGAACTTTCTTTTAAGTGGAAATGCGAAGGGACAAATACAGCTAAGTTCGTGCAGACTTCATGTACGGACGAACTACAGCTGTTGAGCATTGTGGAGAGTGGTTGTAAAAACTGACATGAAATCAGTGGTAGGAGTCATTTGTGGGTCCCTAAGTGCTACCAACAGTTGAGTTGTCACAAAGACTGTGCGCAAAGAGTTAAAAAGAAAAGGGTACAGCGGTAGAGCACCTCATCATAAGCGATACACTACTACAGTTAATGCTAAACAAGGGTTTAGATGGTGTCATGGGCGACGCCACTGGACTCTGTATGACTGGAAACGAGTGATTTGGAATGATAAATCACGCTGTACCCCCTGGCAATCCGATGGAAGGGTTTGGGTTTGGAGAAAGCCTGGAGGTCGCTATCAGCCCTCATGTATAGTGCATACACAGAAGTACGAAGGAGATGATGTTACGGTGTGGGTTTTTTTTTCGTGGTTAGGGTGTGGCTCTCTTATTGTGTTTAAGAAAACGCTAAATGCGGAAGGATATGAACACATTTTACAGCATTGTGTACTTCGTAAAGTCTAGGAACAGTTCGGAGACGAAGACTATATTACCACGACAATACACCCTGTTACAAAGCAGCATCGGGGAGGCAGCGGTTTATGGACATCACTTCCGAAATGGACTTTACTGCCTAGAGTCCCTCTTGAACCCAATGGAACAACTTTCAGATTGGCTGGAACGTCGGCATCACTCCAGATTCCAGTGTCCAACGTCATCACCTTCTCTGGTGTCGGTTTCTGGGGAAGAATGGAATCCAGTTCATCCACAAACATTCAGAAATCTCATATAAGGAATTCCCATTTTAAACAGTCAGAATCGCATAGGATGGACACATCCAGTATTATTATTCATTAGAAGATGTCTGGATACTTATTGATCAGATAATGTATCCCACAGAGATCACACAGACCAAAATAGAGGTAAATAATAGCTTGGACACAAGCGTAAAAGGGAAGACGCCGTAAAATGTAATACCACGAACAGTATCCTCTACCACACACTTCTCAGTGATTCGCAGTATATAGATGTAGAGGTAGATGTAGAAAACATTGAGACTGTAACAGCGGTATTTGACTCGCTGAAACAGACATCTGTTGTTTCAGGCATCATGTGATTCAATGAACTCTCTGCAGGCACCTAGGTGTGATTTGCAGAGTAGCCTTGTTAACGTACTTTGCAAAAACGAGCCCAATTCACGCGATGAATTGAATTTCAGTGATATCATGTCGTGGGCTTATAGTTTTCCCGATGATCCTTGTTGAATTACTCAGCACAGTGGATACAATGTGTCAGTCGTGTATCTGCGTTGGGGCCAGCCACTGCAGATCGCACGACGCCGTCGAAACACATTAACGACAACATTTCACGCTGAGCGTCAGCTAGGACCCTCAAATTTTTAGCTGTAAACTGGGACATCAACAGTGGTGCCTCTCGCTGGACTACCACACATGCCTTATTACCGTGCAGCCCAACTACAATGGAGCAGCGAAAAAGGGAACTGATGGTATGAAATATGCATGGGTGTATATCACGCTGAGAGTAGATTCTGCCTTTGCTCCGGTGACGCTCGTTTGCAAGTTCATCGGCTGTCAACGCAGTGGCAACTACAACAGTGCATTAGGCGGAGACAGACAGAGCCCAACTTCGGACTACATGGTATGGCAAACCATCGCTGTGGTCAGTGTCGAGGAAACAATGAATATTAGAAGATACACCCATTCTTCTGTCAATCCAATGTTGTCAGGGAGATATACTCTACTTGCAGGACAATTTCCACACACGCTTCACGAGTAAACTACTTTTTCAAGACATTCTGTAAGTCCGTTATCTAACACGATGTGTCTGCAGCTTGTGGTCTAGTGGCTTTGGATCATGGGGGTGCCGGGTTCGATTCCCGGCCAGGTAGGGGATTTTCTCCGCCCGGGGACTGGGTGTTTGTGTTGTCCTCATCATATCATCATCAGTCGGGAAAGTGGAGAAACTGGACAGCGAAAAGATTGGGAATTCGTACGGGCGCTGATAATTACTGACAACATTTCTTGATCAATTAGACACATCAGCAGAAGGTGAAATCTGAACCTTCTGTGTTTGTCTCTGTGCAGGATTGAAGGATCACATTGTAATTAGAGAAAATTTTGCGACAATTTGTACTTGTTCTCCATGACATGTTCGTGTCCCCGTCAGATCAAAAAGTTTAGAGTCTGGTTCAACAAAGAACAAAAAAAGTTAAGATGGTAGTTTCAGTGCTTCAAGTGTTCTACCCTGTCTCCCACCCAACACGACGATGTCCAACTCGAGCCTCATATTGTCTTGAATGTCGATTATAACTTCAAAGCGTTGACGTTTCATGTGAATTTCTGCAATTTTTTGTTTTGTGGTAGGTTCGTATTGATAACACAAAGTCTCGTCACTCGTGATGATGATTTCCAGAAAAGAATTGTCCGTGTTTTGCATTTAAATTAAGTCGTGGCAGGCGTCCATGCGTCGTTGTTTTTCTTCGCGAGTCAACGTGTGCCGGACAAACCTTGCACTCATCTTTCTCTTCTCCAAGGCACACTGGAAAAAGTCTTGTACACTTGACTTAGAGCTGTTGCTCAATCACGATACGTAACAACGACGTTTACGCACTACTGTTGCACGTTCACTACTTAACGTTGCCGGCCTGCCGTTTCAATGAACGTCTGTTGTTTACAATTCATGCTTCAAGCTACCATCGTAGTTGCTGTGCTATGTCGCTTACAGGCCAAAAAATAAAATCAGTCTTGACATTTTCTGAAAGAACAGTGTAGGTAGGTGACCCTTTGATAATAATAGGTGAAAATAAATTAATTAATCTATTTTTCACTTTTCACCAGTTTAGAGCTCATTTTCGTAGCGTCCGAAATAAAAATCCTAGGACTAATCGGGCACTATATAGAAGACTTTGTATGTGTTGCATGACATTTATGTAGTGATTTACTAACAAAATTCGCAATACACACACAGACACAGTAAAACAGCAAATGCGATTGGTACTAGGAAAAAACTTTTTCTAAGTAAATCAAAGTTTTAAATTTCTGGAATTATGTTTGTGCCGTCAGCAGAGAGGTTCGGCCTTGAGGTCCGTAAGAAGCAGTCTGCACACGGCCCCGCCCCTGCAGCACACATCTTCCCGATCTCGGCCGTTGTCCACTCGCGGGGTACTTTCTCTGCTCTGTTGCTGATCACATCTCGTCCGCTATTAAAATGCGTGCAGCCGAGCGGATCTGAACACGCGACCTTTGCGTTCCGTCCTCCCAGCCGATGAGCTAACAGGCATTGCGCTCCTGCTTAACGGCGTGTAGCGTGTACGATGGCGCAACTACGGACCCTTCGTTCAGATAGCTCCTCAGTGAAGCTGTTGACGCTGAAGTGCCTGCCGATAGGCACCCGACGCCGGACAAGAGGAACGGAAAGTTACGAGCTTCAATCTGATACCGAAGGAATTTCACCTCTTCTGCTCCGTCCGGTGGCAAAGGCTGTAGCCGTCCTTCTACATGATATACTGGGCAATTTACTATTTTTAGTTCTACGTTGGAAGTGGAGAAAAACTTTACCATAGGACATCGAAGTTTCCTGTGGCATTCTCAAAAGCACGTGATGAAAGATGAGCGTTCTGGACTACAACTGGCATAAGTATTTGTAATATGATCAAAAGACAGCTATTATTAGTTCACATTAAATATTTGTTCCCCCTACAATTAGCAAGATACGTCACTTGGAATGTCAGAGGAAAGCGAAGGCATACGACTTCCTTAAGTACAAAGTACTGCAGTATTGAAACTAACCTTCGGGTTGAGGATGGCTTAAAATTACTTTAATTTCAAACCTGAGGATCAAAGCAAAGAAAAAACACATTAATTTGCAAATTTTCTGAGAATAAGCCACGCTGTGAATAAAACATGTCATTAGTTCTCTTAAAGATATCAGTTCAATTGCTGCGACGCGTTCTAAATTGAGGACTTCTACACTGGAAAATTTCACACCTCACTCAAGAGTTTTATGAAGGATATGTAAATAAAGGTATCGCACGAAAATAAATGTTACAATTTTCTCTAGAGACATAGAAAAAGTAAATATATACTACATTTTCTGTAAACAGCAACAATTAAGCGCATGCGATCCACTGATTGCAGAGCAAACAAACCACATATTCGTATTGAGAACAGTGTGTTAGAAACTTCATGAAGCAGGTTCGTGATCCATTCTTGACCTGAAACTTAACGTATCGTAACATTTGTATCACGCACACTTCTTTCTTTCAATATCTGAAGCACCACCGACAGCGCGGTTGCCAAAGACTCTCAATGTAAGGTGGTATCACAGGACTCGCCTCCTGCTGTTGCAACTGAATATTACAATAAATACCAAAGTTAATGTGTCACACTGTAAAAATGAAACTGAGATCTTCGTTACCAACCGTACTGTTTTTCGAATATACTCTCTGTGAAAAATACGTCAGTATTTACTACATTACACGATGTATGAAGCGCAAGCAGGCTAAAATGTCGTTAAATAAGTAATAAAAAGCAAAATACATGTTGGAAAACTGTTTAAGGCAACTTGTTCTCGAAGATGAGGTGGCATTAAACCGTTAACTCTTGCGCCGTTTTATCGATTTATGTTCAGTTGCCCCGGCAAAGAAAGTAATCTTTTAGACCATCCGCATGTTTCTTGTAATCTTTGTAACTTTAATTTTGCTGTATAGCTAGCGATAATGTTATGGACATCTGCAAAGACCGATATGCGCTCTGTGTGGCCAAATATGATGTTAAAAGTCTTTGGCAATGAGTGGGACGACTTGACCTAGGCTTGGAAACATTTTATGTAATATCCAGAGACGACAATTTCTAATTGAACCCGACAAAATCTATAGAAATTTTGTTCTTGCAGGAGGAACGCGTATATAACGGTAACAACGGTTATAATGAGAATAAAAACGGAAAAAAGATGCGGGTATACTAGCGATAGTATCACCGCGATAAGGGAAAAGTTACATTTCGTTAGAGCCAAGAAAACAGTATGAAGTATCAGTGTGTATTTGGATTGTGGGGACTACAGTCGACACGAAGGAAGAGAGAAAAACTGGGGGGAAAGGAGAAAAAATAGGAAAACAGATGAGACGAGTGATTAAAATCTATAAGTACACAAACCAGGGCAAAGAAAAAGGAGAATGGACCGGGAGAAATAGTCGCTATGCGATTATCGCCTGAAAAGCCACCGTGCTTATATGGGAGCCTGTTTCAGACCCTATGTAAAAGCTAGGTCTCACGTAGACTGGTTTGTGGTTTGCCCCTGAAAGGAATAGCAGTAATCGAGTAGGAGGTCCGGCACGTTTTTATTTCACGTGTAAACAAACTCAGAAAATCATGAGGCTATGACCTTTTTTTTCTAATTGATGTTTGGTTACAGGTGTTGAATACATAAAGCGCAGTACCAAGGGACGTACATATAATAAACCTGGGGAAGAGGATGTAGGGCCTCCCATTCACGTGGCTTACCTAGTCATGACACCCTAAACGAGCAGACATCGGATAAAAGCAGTATCCACTTGCACATCTAGCCTCCAGGTACCACAATACGCAATGTGGTAGATGATACTAAGATCCAGTTTTGTTAATTTTTTCCGTATTCCGATTTCTCTTTTTTCAGTTTCTACATAGTGTTTAATTAACTATAAGCTCGCTATTATAGGGGGTTCTCAAAACTCAATGCAACCTGTGGTACGATTTAAGTGGTGCAGTATCGGCATTCGCTAAGATCGATTGCATGCATATGGCTGATTAACGACAGAAATCTGCAAACCAGAATCACCCTACTTCTACCTATATATACTTCACATTTAGACTTTATTTTCACGGTACAGAACGTATCCTTAATACTCAGCATATTATTACCCATGAAGTTCTGAGCTCTTTAACATCATACACCCTAAATGCATTTGCATGTATAAATATCAGCGAATGAATCCAAACTAAGTATGTTTGATCTCTGTTTGGCGTTCAAACTAGATTTTCGAACCATAAATTAGAAAGCAGACTAATACAACAATCACAGAGAGCTAATGAACTGTTTGGAGGATTGCTTCATTAAGGTACTTAATCACTTCTGAGATATGGCGATTTGCATGACTCAGGTCATAATTTTTACATATCGCGCATCAGAAGCGTGTCAAAACATCCCATCTGAATATAATCAAATGCGTGCATTTTAACTGATGCTAAATTAATTAAATTAACGTGATAAACCCACTAATAATGTCTGCTAATTTAAATCGAGCTATTTTAAACATGAGGAACGATCTTTCCATTATTAAAATGGGAAACACTTCCTAATGCTTTGCAAAATTATATTTATTTGGTTACGAACCAGCTTTCGGCAACTCAGGCTATCTTCCTGTGACAAATGAATGTCGCAACACCTGAAGATGGCCTGAGAAGCAGAAAACCGGCTCGTGACGAAATAAATATAATTTTGCCGAACATTAGGAAGTGCTGTCCTTTTTAATATTATTATCATGTTCTGCCAAGCACCGACCATTCTCAACGCTAAATTTTACATGCTGCTAACATCTGCACCGCTTCTATTTCGTGAACGGTTCAGCATATCGAAATGAGGTTTTCGGTTTCGTTGCGTGAGTAGTACTCTTAACACTTGTATCAACCGAAAGGAAGTATGGTTTTTGTAAATAAACATTTCTGAACGACATTCTAAAGCTCTTGAAAACAAGTACAGTGATGTTGTAGTTGAAAATTTCCGGATAATATCCGCGAAATATGCTAAAATTGAAAGGTTAGGAGACCAAAATCGGCTGTTGCGGTGTAAAGAACGCCAAGTTGGGCTGTCCTGTAAACTCCCCAACAATATTAAGTCTTTCAGTTGTTTACTTTTTTCCACGAAAGCTGTTCATGTAAGCAACATCATGTACAAACATTTAAAATAGAAGTTAGCAAATAGTTCCAGTTACAGTAATTGTAGTTGCCACTGTGTCTACACCATCAGTCCAAAAAGTTTCAAGACAGGAGTAATAGAAAACCTAGTGTGTCTCCCCCACCACCACCCCTTGAGTACAACTCCCAGAAAGTTCGTACAACCATGTGAAACTTTCACAAAAGTTCTTTTCTGAGAAGTTGCTCAACTCGCTTGCCGCAATGGCTTCACTGTCGGTTATGTCAAAGCGTTGGCTTTTATGTGACCTTCTGCACTTTCTAGGTTTGTGGCAGGTTACTATTGGTAACACCAAGTCTCGTCACCCGTGATTATTATTTTTAGAAAATAACTGTCTGCATCTTGTACTTCAATCATGTCGCAATAGTCGTCTACGCGTCATTGCTTTTGTTCGGGAGTCAAGATGTGCAGGACAAATTCTGCACCCACTTTTCCCTTCTTCAAAACATTATGAAGAATGTCTTGACCATGAGAAGTGGCATCATTGCGGTCTGTGACACAACAATGCTTACATACCATAGCCGCACGTCGACTGCATAACACTGCCTGTTGTTTACAGTTGTTGTTAGTTCAAGTTGCCGCCGTAGTAACTGCACTGACGTCACTTATACTCCAAGAATAAAATCAGTCTCGGACATTATATCTCATATAAATTAGGACCAAGAAGGAATATGTTTTATTTTAGTAATGCTGGCCCAGCTTCTTGCTGCGTATAACGACGGATCGTTGAATGAGAGCCACATTCAGCAGGGTTTACAAGGCAATAACCGGTTCCGACTAACTTGCTTTTTAAATTTTAGCGCATTTCTCAGATATTTTAATGAAAATTGTCACCGCCAACGTCTTTTCAAGAGTCTTAAAATGCCATTAAATAATGTATCGTTCAAGTTTCAAACACATGCCTGCGTCAATATCGCATTTGATCCAAGAGTTAAGAAGTATTACTCACGCATCAGACTACGAGGCCTTTTCCGTACCATCATTTGGCGAAAAACTCGTCTCGATATCTTGAACCATTCACAAAATAAAAAAGATGAAAGTTTCTGGCGATTCATCCTTGTGAACGATCAGAACTAAGTTG
Organism: Schistocerca piceifrons; assembly: GCF_021461385.2. Lineage (NCBI taxonomy): Eukaryota > Metazoa > Arthropoda > Insecta > Orthoptera > Acrididae > Schistocerca > Schistocerca piceifrons. The sequence goes on along the minus strand of NC_060149.1, from coordinate 507,257,248 downwards.
AAAACAATAAATATATATATATATATATATATATATATATATATATATATATATATATATATAGAGAGAGAGAGAGAGAGAGAGAGAGAGAGAGAGAGAGAGAACTAAACTACTTCCGAACATGCTATGAAGGCCCAACGGTACCGACCGGCCGCCGTGTCATCCTCAGACCACAGTCGTCACTGGATGCGGATATGGAGGGGCACATGGTCAGCAAACCGCTCTCCCGGCCGTATGTCAGTTTACGAGACCGGAGCCGCTACTTCTCAATCAAGTAGCTCCTCAGTTAGCCTCACAAGTGCGCCCACTGCGGCAAAGCCGTTGGCTATATATAATAAATAATAAAATATTTATACTCCATCAGTTAGCCCTAGTGCGGTATTTGACAAACGTCTCACGTTGTAAACGCACAGTGGAAATTATGTGGTGGAGGGACATGAATTCTACAGCAATTATTGCATGAAGTGCTACGTTCCGTTATATAAATTATGACCTCTATCTTTTTATAAAAATGGCACATTTAAATGTGGTTGACACAAGGACAGTGTCCAACGAACGATACATTGACTCGCTTTATAGTGAGCTATCAATTCAAAATGGCAAAACAAAACGAAATCGCGATCGTGGTGAATAAACGCTTTCAATAAAAGTCCAGGCGTAAAACGTCCTTTCTATGATATTGCTGGTCTGTGGACACAGGTAAACAGAAAAAACGTAAAAAGTAACACGAGATTATTAGCTTTGTATTGTCGAATAAAAATTCGAGCTCTTTGGTAACCGATATGTTTCTTATGTCCATCAGAGATGAGATATGGAAGAGGAAGTATAGTCCCAACGTAATGGCTCATACAGATATAGCATGAAGTCGAAAAGTATGATATAAGACAGGTGTCTACTATTCTCGGTTATCTCAAATTTGATCCTCTCCCTCCAGTATTCGTATATAGCCATTTCTCCTGTCTATACTGAAATGTGGTTTGAAGGCCACCATAGATATTCTACGTATATGTATCTACAATCATGAACTCCCCCGAAGGAAGTAAAGAGGCATTAAATGCAACAGAAGAAAAGAATTCTCGACTCGGAAGGCTGTCTCAAAACAAAGAAATTTCTTCTGCAGTCGAGAGAGACTATGTGTTTTTAGGGTATCGTAAACATCAGACTGCGCGCACGTATTTCTTCCCGCCGTTTTATATTTAGTTAGATCACTCTTGAAAATCAATTTCACTTCATAACCATATTTATTGTATTATAACTTTCGACATGGACTTTTATATAGAGCTGTATGGCAGAAGACACGCTCGACGGTGCATCCTAAATTTATAGAGCAATCGGCGGGAGACCGCGAGATCGTAAAGTACGCCGGCCAAAACGAATTTATGGGCGCGTCCGCGGGATCATCAATAACGGCGCCAGGACGCAGCAACTGATGGTTAATCTGCGCCGCATGCAGTATGCACCGAGGCCCCCCCGGTTTCCGCGGCTAAAGGTGAGATCAAATATACGAGGCGCTGTCGAAGCGTGCTTCCCACGCGCGCGCTGCGCCACGCAGTCCACAATGCGCCACTGCAGCCGGGGCTCATGGAAATGAGAATCGCGCTCGCAATAGTCGCCTTTCCGGAACTGCCTCATCTCGTACGCAGGAAACCGCGTTACCATAATGCAATCCTGATTAAGACGTTGCGCAAACGCATAAATTTAAGGACGAGGCTGCATATGCTAACACTAGTGTCCTGCAAAGAGCGCATCTGGCCACTAAACGTTGCTTTAGTCCTGCGTGTATCATAAAGCTGCGACTCACGTCGCGTAGCTGAAGCAGCTTCATTTTGCTGATGACATACACTGTTTATATCCAGCTCCGATAAATTACAACTCACGTACGACTATAACAGAGCAAGTCTGACAATAGACCATAAAATCAAATATAATAAGACTACAGTAACTTATAAGCAATATAAGCAAAAAGTAAAACTGCCATCAACTCGAAGTTGGTTTGAACATCACAGTGCTCTATTAGGCATGGTCCCATAAGAGGTTAGATGCTGTTGCTTTCCTCCGACTTTTGAATGAAATTACCTGGCCAGTTGTTCGGTAACTTACAGTTTAATGTGAGCTCCCAACCATGGTCTAGCTTGGCATTTTTCACAAATATTTTCAGACCTGAAATAAGTGAAAAGTGACTCATAAAATTTTTACAGCTAATTGGTGCTTGAACCCGAGACCTTTGGATTCTCAGTCTGGCATTTTACCGCCTTTTATCGTTTTATAGTCCTCTCATCTCCTTTTATAGTTCATACTGCCTCTTTACGAATATTCCCTGTATAGCTAGTTTCTCAAGTTTGACGGGTAGTACTCATTTGTAACGTAAGATAACAACCACGATTTACATTCGAAATATCAAACAGGATAATTTTTTTCAAAAAACAAACGGGATTCTTTTTCCAAAGCAAATTTTAAGATTTTTGTCCATTATGAATGTAGAACACTGCGACTGTGATGAATAAAGGGTTCCAGAAATTTCCAGTAGCCCACAACAATGTTTATGACCCATCCAAAGTTGGCAAATTAGATGAAGAAGCCGGCCGCGGTGGTCTCGCGGTTCTAGGCGCTCAGTCCGGAGCCGCGCAACTGCTACGGTCGCAGGTTCGAATCCTGCCTCGGGCATGGATGTGTGTGATGTCCTTAGATTAGTTAGGTTTAAGTAGTTCTAAGTTCTAGGGGACTGATGACCTCAGATGTTAAGTCCCATAGTGCTCAGAGCCATTTGAACCATTTTTTTAGATGAAGAAATAAAAACCAAGCAAACAGCATCCACAACACAGTCCTCACTAGTAGAAGAATCTAAATGTATCTCCATGCCTTTTCTCGGTAACATCTCATATCAACATCCAGAACTATTTAAACCACACAAAGACAAAATAAGTTTCAACATAAGAAACAACATAGTACAACAAATAGTTCACAGTACTAAAACAGCCAACCGACCTTTCCACAAATCTGGGTTATATAAATTAGCCTGTGGCAGCTGCTCCTGCTACTGCATAGGGCAAACAGGAAGTGACTTTGCAATTTGATACAAAGAGCACACAAACACACTCCGTTTAAAAAATTTAAATAAATGAAGTTTTGCAGTCCATCTAGCACACAACAGTCATTCAATTACAAACATCAAAACAAACCTAAATTTCCTACACACTACAGACAAAGAATTAAAGACGTATCTCCTTGAACAGTTACAGATTTTCACCCATAACAATAAATCACCTCACACCATCATAAACGAAGAAAGTGATTTAGCAAACAACCCACTGCTTTTGAAATTTCAAAGAATCTTTAAACTTGAAAAACTAGACGACCCAGAGAAATCCCCCCCCCCCCCAACACCCACACACAAACTTCATGCAGAGCTCTAATGTTTATTTCATAAGTGATGATCAATGTTCGTTAAACAGAAAGATAAATGTCAAACGTAATTTAAGCACTAAAACTGTAGGTCAGATACCATCCAAACTCGTAGTTCAATACATTTTTAAACAGTACATATCACGTCTGGAATGTAAATACGAGTTTTTGTTACTTTTGCAATAATGAATATAATATAAGTAGGTATATCCTTACTGTCGCCAATATGCAATGTAAGTCCTGAACAAAGAAATTCTCTGCTCCAGCACAGACTCTAAGAATATTATTTTAATCATGCCCTTTTCTTTATTTACGTTTTGTAAAGCACATGGAAGTTGCTACCTGTGGCTAAATTTGTGAAGTGGTGTAAAATTAATGCCCCTAGAAATCATACGTTACGTTTACAAAACAACGTGTGCACCAAGAGCAAACCAACAGATACTAATAAATGTAAGTTACGCAACGAAATCGATCTCATACGGTGAATAATTCTTGCCATATTCAGTGCTTAAAAGTTACCGTTCACACGTTTTGCCACAGCTTCATGACCCCCACAATGCTGCAAACATGCAATAAATATGTACCACCTGATGATGAATCGCTAGACGACACGAAACCGGTGATGGAAAATAAAAATTGAAGAGTAAAATAAAAGTCGTCTGGTTGCAGTAACTCCCGGAAATTCTTCTTCTAGAGCAAACAAGTCTCGTCTTTTGTAACAAAGAAGACTCCTCTTCTAAAAAGAAGCATCATACTTTTCCTAAAACGAACATTAATCTTTGTCCAATAAAACAGCACCAAGCGACAAGGGAAAATAGAACAGATTAACAATGAAGCCATACAAGCAATTGAGGAGTTTTTGGATTTATGGCAGTTTAGTGCGACGACTCGATACACAGTAAGAGAAATAAACTCAAGAGTAAAAACTTCCTGTGACGCAAAACCAAGATACTACCTAAGAGTGAGAAGAACACAAAGAAATGCAATAGTGAAGAGACTGGAATGCTAGGCGTGTTTGTGACTGTAATGAAAATGAATGGATTCCCAGATATAATACCGATACGACGAGCCAACTGAATATAAGTGTATAACACTAGAAAACGCAAAGGAGCGGCATGAAGGCACATGGCAGAAGTACGTAATGCATGGAGACATCTGGAAGAGACCTGGCAGTGTGAAATAGGAGGAGATGATGTTACGTGGAACAGCGATTGATCAGTTTCCTAAATTTGACTTTTTATACGACGGTCCTCAACAGTGTTAGTGTCGGCACCGATGAAACCAGTGGGGAGGAAGTTGATTTTCAATCGAATGTGTAATGTTTCCTTCGGTTTTCGTTCTTAATGAAGTTTCCGTTGGGAAAGTTGGTTACTTTTTCATTGTAATCATGGTTCAGCGTCATATGTTATGACATATCGTCAGTGGCGTCAACTAGTTAGAACGGTATTAGTCTATAGCAAAAAAGAGTACGACCTGGATTCAACCACGCCATTATTTCCTTTCTATAATACACAAGCATTGATCATGTCGTCACACACGATATGGATCCTTTAAACCGTTTAAAAGGATGGAAGATTAGGGTTTACAGCCCGTCTACGACGTGGTAGTTAGGGACCGAGTAGAAGCTCAGACTGGGGAAGGATGCGGAAGAAAATCGGTCGTGTCATTGTGAAAGGAACCATCACGGCGATTGCTTTAAGCGACTGTGAGAAACCACGGAAAATATACATCAAGACGTTCCCTAATGTGAGTCCACTGTCTTCCAACCGTGCCACATCGCTCACTTCAGCCGTTCACCTCTGACGCAGATCTCACCAGAATAATACATAGCGAAAATTGGACGACACTCTACAACGTCTAACGACATTATTTTTGAGAAATATGTTCACAAGCTAAAAATCTATATTTGTCTCGTGTAGACGAAGAAGTTACTCCGAAACTCACCGTTATTAACAAATATAAATTTTAGTGAATGTATTTACGCTATTACGTTGAAACTTGCAAATACGGGAATGGCCTTCACAAATATGGTTACGTATAAAATAGGTAACGGTGAGCGTTTTGTGGGATGGACATGGTGCATACGGAATGTCATGGTTAGAACTAGTGTGGATATCCACGATCAAATCTGCGGAAGTCCGCAATGATAATTACTCTGCGGTTAAAACTTAAGAGTCGGTGTTAATACAACGATTTTCATCTACTCACCTTACAAATGATCAACAATAACGATTATTATTGAATATATCAATATTATTACCTATTCTAAGTGTCATTATATTTGCTTGAGAGTGCAGTGTTCTGGACGCCGTACACTATTGGACCAAAAGTATCCGGATACCTATTAGTGAACGTTAATATGGAGTATGTCCACCCTTCGAATTTTTGATGGTTTCAGCTCTGTTTGGGATGTTTACAACCATGTTTCTGAATGTCTGTGGAGGAATGGCAGCCCATGCTTCCCCAGGAGCCGAAACCAGAGAAGGTAGTAATGTTGGACACTGGGTTCTGGAGTGAAGTCGACGTTCTAACGTATCCCAAAGTGTTCCATTGGGTTCAGGTCGGAATTTTGGGCAGATCAGACCACATCAGGAATGTTATTGTCTACAAACATTACCTCCCACTTGCTGTTTTATTAAAGGGTGCATTGTCGTGCTGATACAATCAATGTTTCGGAACTGTTCCTCTACTGTTCACAGTACACAAAGCTGTAAGATGCGTTCGTATCCTTCCGCATTTCTGATCTCTAGCGTTTTAAGCCCAATAAGGGGACTACATCCTAACCACGAAAAACACCGCCTTATCGTAACAGCACCACCTCCGTACTTCAATGTTGGCACTACCCATAATGGAAGGTAAAGTTCTCCAGGAATTCGTGAAACCCAAACCTTTCCATCGGATTGCTAAGGGGTATAGCATGATTCAGCGTTACAAATAACTCGTTTAGAGTCATCCACTGTCCAGTGTCGTCGCTCTTTACCCTACTTCAAGTGTGACTTAGCAGTGACTATGAAATTTGCGGCTTATGGGGAACTGTTATTCTACTCCATCGTTTTTAATTCCCTATCGCACAGTCATTGTGCTACCCGTACTGCTGGTAGCACTTAGGAACTCGCAATTGCTTCCTTTCACTGACTTTATACGACATTTTACAACTTCCCTCCACAATGCTCGACGCTTGTTTGCCGTCAGTACATACGTATGCCTGGTCTTGGGTTAGCTGTGATTGTTCCTCCGCGTTTCCAGTTCATAGTCACAACACCAACAGTGGACTTGTACAGCTTTAGAAGAGTTTTGAAAAGACTCTGACGGATTTGATACTCATATGGCATTAAGTAACCAGGCCACGCTCGATGTCACTGAGTTCTCCTGACCGACCCATTCTGCTGTTCCTGGTTTTTTACCCCCTTTTTTGAGATTCGATTCCCCCGAGGATGGCGGGCTGGCAGCAGCTTAGTACGCCGCTCTTCAGCCTGCTGTTCCTGTTTTTTTTTTTTTTTCTTTATTGTGATTTCATTCCTCTGCCCCATATGGGCAGGGGAGGGCTGTCAGCAGCACAATCCGCCGCTCTTCAGCCGAGTGACACGACAACTAAAATAAGAATAAAATAATACATACATAAGGAGATAATAAAGGGGAACATAAAACAGAGTAAGGGGAGAAAATGGAAGTAAAAATACACCGACATGTAGACGTTCATTGGGGACAGTTAAAAAAGTCACCAGAAAGTTAAAAAACACAGTTGGCGATTCTTAAAACACAGAGAAGACACTGGATGCGCATGCACAGGTTAAAAGTTGGCCACAGTATTAAAAACACTCCGAAACAACACACTTAAAACCCACTTGGAGCACACACAACGAAGAATAAAACTACCAGGTGAGACCTGCCGAGGGAAAGGTCAGAGAGGATGGAAAAGGAGGGGAGAGCATGGGGCAGCTGGGGAAGCGGCGGGATGAAGAGAGGAGGGGCAACCGTGGGTTCACGAAGAGGCAGGAGACACATGGGGCGGGAGAGAAAAAGGGGAGACAGGGCAGGAGGGAGCGCAGAGACACTGAAAGAACGCACAAGAGATGGAGGGGGAGTAGGAGGGGAAATCCGCTCAGAAGGAGGGAGGGGGAGGAGAGGGAGCCCTGAGGAGGAGGCAGGAGCTGTTCCTGCTTCTGTACTGACATTTAACACAGTACTCCCCACATCTTTTATACTAGCGGGTCCGCCTCTAGTGACATCTAGTGGTCAGTTTCGTATTACGTAGGGGTGTCTGGATACATTTGATCGGATAGCGTATGTAATGGCTAAAGATGGCGACGAGCCCATCTTTCTGGTTTCTCGCAAAATTACGGGTACATCCTTGATACCAGCTGCTGCCTTACGTCTGAACCATTTCTCTTTCACTAACGTAATTATCGAAAGTTGCCACACAGTGAGAGAAAAGCTGTTTTAAGACACTCCATCCACTGGAATAGGTGCATCATAGCAGGAATCCAGTTTGTGTGTCACATACGATGTTAATCAGGTTCAGTGTAAAATAAGTCAGTCTATCAACTTTTCTCTTAAACATATTTACAAGTACGCAATGGAATGCTTAACACACTGGGAAGCGTAACAAGTTAACATGATTTAACATTATGGTCAATTTCATAAACAGAACATTTGAATAACTAATAAAACTACGAAAAAATTGATAGCTTGTAACAAGACTTCATTTGACTTCCCAAATATTTTACAAAACACTTCACAAACTCTTTTTCAGTAATCACGGAAGAAAGTAGTAGCTTAAAGAACGCATCAAGAATATGAGGTCATTATCGCCCTTTTTCCTTCTTAGTCAGTGATATATACACTGCGCAACTGAATTAAACTGACATTTTGTTTAAATCCCCTCATTTTCCTGCTTTGCGACGCTGAAGTTTAAAATTTGGCTCAAAGGCATCTGCAACCCCCCTTTGTACGAGCAATTGTGCACAAACGTGGCGTGCTTCACGTCACCCTCGGGCTCAGCGATGCTTCAAATAAAGAGATTCCCACTCATGCGAAAAAAAAAAAGAAGCCTGAGTTCTGAAGTTCATGTGATATGTAAGGTGTGTTAATGACGATACGAACGAACGACAAATTTAACCACAATTGTGCCCAACGTCACCTCGGACGTGTCACACGATGGAAATGTGTCGTCACACACCCCTTTCCCACATCACTCCCCTTCTCTTAACTCCTCGGTGATCGATTTCAGAACCACGACCCCCAGCAGTGAAATCATAAGGCTTTCCTATGGCTGGCCGAAAGAAAAATATCAGTCACACCGCCGTTCAGAATCGATACGGACAAGGCCTCAGACGGTATCTTAAAGAGTGTCAATAAAACATCTTATTCCCTTGGAGCTTTCATTTACACACATTTCTGGGCCGAAAATGACAGTTTGCAATGAGATGTGCAGCAGGAAGACGTTCTTGATAGCCTTTGACCCTACTGACATCTCACAGACGTTTCAACCCTACTTTTAAGGGCATCGTGGGGCTGCAACTCCACTGTACGTAATCTGACTCCTTTGGAGTGTAGCATGACCATAATTTTTGCTCAGGTATATAGCGTGGAACCGCTAGGAACTGTTGAAAACAATTCGACTAAATCTGAAAGTGATCCGAAGCAGCTAATTGTGTTTGCTTTCTCAGCGCTCCTGTTTTGCGCCGTCCTTTTGCGTGTTGAAGGGGAGAGGCGACAGTGGCACGTGTGAAAAAATAAATTGCCAAAGGATCCTTCTAATACCCCAACTTTGACAACACCATCGGTGCCACCCACAGACTTTTGTTAAGCACTCTAAAAATGCGTCTATAGAAGGACAACCCTTGACTGGTACCTAGATGTCTGCAGGCAACCCCTTCGACATCTTTCAGCTGAGTGGCGCTAGGCCATTCCTCTAGTGCTTGCTCCTGGGCACGCAGAATCTGAGGGTGCTCGAAAGGGTTACCTGTACGTAGGCGCCTAGGAATCGGTCAAAATTTGCCTCTGTACAGGTAGATTTTTCCAGTGCTCAATAAAGGTGAATGAGTGGCACCAAGGTATGTTGTCGAACTGGAAAGGGCCGGAGGGACGAGGTGTCTTTCCTTTTTTATTCACGCATGGGTCTGTCGCATCCTCCCCTCTCCCCTCCCCTCCCCCCAACCCCCACCGCCTTGTCCTCACCACAAGAGAGTGCGTAACAGCAGGGCTGAGAAAGCACAAACACCATTTTCTGCTTTGAATGACGTTCAAATTTCGTCATACGGTCTTGAACGGTCCCTAGTGGTTCCACCTTTTGCACCAGAGCAAAAATTACTGTCGCACTACACCAAAAAGGGGTCGGATCACGTTCAATGAACCTGCAGCCCCACAGTGTCCTTAGAGAAAAGTTGAATCGCCTGGGGGGTGGCGGCAGTGTCAAAGTTTGTCAAGAACGCCTTTCTGTTGCACATCGCACTACAAGCCGTCGTTTTCGGCCGCGAAAGGTGTGAAATGAACGCCCCAAGGTAAGGGGTTTTTCGTTGACGCCCATTATGCCAATTTCTGAGGCCTTTTCGTGTCGATTCTGAGTGTCGGTGTGTTTCATATGTTTCTCTCAGCCACGTATATGAAAACCGTGTGATTTCACCACTGTGCGTCGCGTTTCTGACCTTCACCACACAGGAATCAAAAGAAGAGGTAAGATGTGGGTAAAACTGTGTGACGACCTTCTCATCATGTAACACGTCCACGTAGGCGGTGGGAGGAATGTGGTGAAATTTGGTACCAATGTATCATCATTAACCCTCCTTACATGACAAATGAATGTCTGATCTCTAGCGTTTCTTTTTTCGCATGTGTAGATACCTTACTATTTATAACATATCTGAGCTCGAGGGGGACGCCGTAGGGCGCCACGCTTTTGTGCCTTTGCAGAGAAAGGTTGTAGGCACCTCTGAGCCAAAGTCCAACTTTCTGTGTCGCAATGGGGAAATGCCGTGATTTCAAGAAGCGACCCTTTAACCCTTTGGCGCACTGTAAATTACGGGGTCCGAATCCAGCTGACGAAAACTCAAGCCGTGGGTAATCAAATCGTCAGAGATATAGCGGTCCTAACGGGTAAAGGTGGGTTACAAGATTTTAACATCTGCAGTTGCGGATAAGGGACTCGTGCGTGCTGGCAGGAGCTTGAGGATGAGATGTGTATAATAATTCCCACATCCACGCGTCCACTTGGCTGGCGCCCACACCGACCGTGGGCGTGGTGCGTTCTCTGCCGACTACCGTGGCGGAGGACGGAGGGCGGAGGCACAAATGAGCGAACAAAGAGCAATTTCTCCTGCACAGGTGCGATGTGTCCGGAGGAGCTGCATTCATAATGGCCTGTCGTTGTCAAGCTATGCGCGAGCACTTACTGTCTGGCGGCCGAACAGAACGAATGATTGCCAATTAATTTCTGGCAAAAACAGTTATTTCATTCAGTTCATTATTTTCCCACATTACGTGTGCGGACGATGTCCAGTGTACCGGGGAATAACGAAAATACTTAGTCTAGGAGCTGAAAAATTGACCTTCACGTACACTTTTGGTATTTGTTCCATGTTAGTAAGAGTCTTGCTGTGTTGATGGCTTAAGATAGAGGGAGGAAAGAGAACACATTAATTAAAAATGTCACTGAGATTACAGATTTTAAACAAAGAAAATTTTGCCCAGAGGCTGGTGTATCGCTTTGGAAACAAGCAAACTCGGCAAATGTCGACTTCAAAGGTTAATCAGTTTCACAGAACTGTATGAAGGGACCAATAACTGTTAAGAAGAATGAAAAGAAATAATTTATTATTTCACAGATAATCGATGATTCGTCAAACTACGGCAATTTATGGAGAACACTTCGTGTCGAAGTGACTGTGCTAAAAAATAAAAAAAATAAAAACATGTCCGTTTAAAATATCTGCTCATATTGGATTGCTAGTCTACTGGCAAAGAAGTGAATAAAAATGGAAAATAAGGGTGGCAATCTTCCAAACCAAAGTTAATTATAAAGGTCAGATCACGGTGCTTTCATCCTTCGCGATGTAACCACATTCGTACTTTATGCGATTCAAACAAATAGTGTTTTGTGCTATTGGTTGCCTGGGAGTAAATCTGTGGTGTCTGAAAATCCGAAATGGGATGGTGTGCTGCACCAAACTGTGGCAAGTACTCGTCAGAAAAGATCACACTGTTGCGGTCATTTTGTTTCCCCTGCGTACATGAAACCTATGTATGTACACGAAAAGCCATCGCTTGGTAGATATTGTGTTACTAATAATATTCACATGACACATTTTCCATACGGATATGACATGTATTCTGTGTTGCTCGAAAATGGTTCAAATGGCTCTGTGCACTATGCGACTTAACTTCTGAGGTCATCAGTCGCCTAGATCTTAGAACTAATTTTATCTAACTAACCTAAGTACATCACACACATCCATGCCCGAGGCAGGATTCGAACCTACGACCGTAGCGTTCGCTCGGTTCCAGACTGTAGCGCCTAGAACCGCACGGCCACTCCGGCCGGCTACTGTGTTGCTCTGGAAATTGTCAAGGCTGAAATCAAAATTACACTAAAATCTCGTTTTCTAACAGCAGTTTGGAAACTAATAGTTCTCATGCAGTCTCATTTTCGAATACACGTATGCAAAGTTGTCTTACAATAAGACAATACTAGTAATATGTACCACGTATGTAACGGTTCATCTGAGCGCTCCACTGGGAAAAGGATCAATCCACGCCTTGATGATGGTACTGCTGCATTACATTTTTTGACGCGATTGTATATTGAACAGATTGCGTTTGTCAAGGTATTTAAAACTCAAATATTCTGCTTAAAATACAAAACTTCCTCCACAGCGACCTGTATTGTTGAGAGAGACTACTTTCATCTTTAGTGACGTCACACCATGTTGTCCTCTTTTGTCCCAATGTGGGAGTTCCTTAAGGAACACTGATGTCCAGATCTCTCAGCGTTGCTCAAATAAATCGATAAATTGTGATGAAACCTCCAAGATTTTGAAGCACAAAATACGTCTCATTTGACGAAATTTACCCCAACCAGTGTACAGTCCTGACATAGAACCGTCAGATGCTTATTTATTTGATAGTTTTAAGGACCATATATTTGGGAGAGCGTTACTAATTCCAATCTTGGTATTTTAAGAAGAACGCTATCAAAACTCCAGAACTTGTCACCGCTGTTTTACATATTGCTCAGAAAAGAAACTGTAGTTTAGTGAAATCTCTGAACTTTCGATCGAGTGGCGTTTACAAACTCTAACTGGTCAGAAATCCGCCCCCCATCTCTCCATCCCTGGCAAACAAATATTGTTTCTCTAACATATGACAACGAAATCCTATAGTAGATAGTGGATCATTTATTGACTGATCTTCATAATAAGGTATTTTACCTGATACTGACATCTGATTTCTGTCAATAATCTCGAGGTTGATCCACCTCCGTCGCCGAGTAGTCGGCACGCCTGAACAGGGATGAATTTCCGGTACTTCCAGGAATTTTTCCTTGTTGGGAGGACTGGAATGGGGTGGTGCAAACCTGGTGATGCCAGATGACGACACAATTGAATGAAAAGTGGCGACTCCGAGGTTTCAAAATTTTACAGCGGGTGGGAGAACGATATGCTGACTCGATGTCCATCTACGAGTATTACGCATTCGCATGAAGCTACATGTCAGAGAATGACGCGGCGGCCGGTCGATGTCGCTTTACGTTCGGGGCCTGATCGTGGAATTCAGTATGTTTTTCATCCCATGGTTGGTTTTGCGCAGTTCTTCGTTCGTTTCATTTCCCAGCTATCCTATTCATTTCAGTATCAGTACAATTCATGTACATGTACATGAATGAAAATTTGTACCAAGGTCGGGATCCGAACCCTGCGATGCCACCCTGACACGATGGTATTGCGCAACTGCACAGACTACCCTAGCATATCTCCCTCCTGGATCCAAGTTCCCATTCACGCATCAGCCTAGTTGGTATTTTCCCAGCCCCACTTGGTATTAGGGGGAATACCAAGTGGGTTGAGATGTGAATGGGAATGTGGATCGAGAACGGAGGCGTGTTACGGTACACCGTGCAGCTGTAGGGTGGTATAGTGCTTAGCGCATCTGCCTACTGAGTGGCAGATTCATTCATTGATTTAGTTTGCGTATATACACCATAGATGTCTGAGACTTGAAATCGTCTCTGGAACCATATAGTTTCATTTGATCAGCAGAATTGGCTTATGATGCATCATTAATGATCTCCCTTACATGCTCTGCCTTTCTGAATCTTCCCTTTCACAACCCCTTCAGCTACAAATTTTAGCAGTTACTCATGTCGTAATATGTGTATCAGTCCATGTTCTTTGTTAGGCACATTTTCTCACTCAGTCATTGCAAGGCTTTTGTATTTCTTACTTGAGCAATCCATCTGATCGTGAACTGTCTCCTGTACTGCCACGTCCCAAAGACTTCAGACTGATCTATTTATGTCTTCTCCACTGTCCCTGTTTCGCACCTGTACTAGGCTGAGCTCCTAACACGCACAATCATAAATCTTCTTCCGGTCTCAAGATTATGTTTCTGGATACATCATCTTCCAACGATGTCTATTCATAGATAGCTAAATACTTCCACCTATTCAGGAGTCTATTACCAAAGATTAACTAGTTTCATATTATTCACATTCATGTTCTGCTGTCTGCGATCTGTTTTTTTATCTGATATATTGTGATGTACATCTTTCTATGTATTTGGACGAGAGGTGCATGTTGCAAACATCGACTTATTTTACTAGTAACAGAAACGTGCGAATAGAACACACTTGCGGAACAGCTGGTATACCGTAACGGGAACAGAAAATGAACGCCTCGAGTCGGTCGGCTCCCAAAGAACAGCGCATGCAAATGAGAGCGACGCGTGTGTTTATCTAGGAAAGGCGAAATTAGCATTGTCAATGAATTCAGTTCCCTAGTACGTCCTGCTTCACGGAAATGAAAGTCATGCATAGCAGCTGCGCCAGTTCCGTAAACGCGACGCACTCCATGTACACAGGTGACATTTCGCGCGTCACACGTCACGAGCACATGGTTTAAAATAAATATCGCTCGTTCTTCCTTGTAAGGCATATTTTCCAACATACTAACAGTATAGTTAATTAGAAAAAGCTCGAAAGCCATCTTTTTCTAATGATTATTGTTGAAGATTATTATTCTCTAGGATCAGATTCCGAAAAGTAACGTACGAAATACTCTTTATAGGCTACATAATTTTAAGATTTTAAACATGGCTGCAGCAGCAACTGTTGAAATTCTTCACGATAATGGGTGACAGCCTCAATACGTTTCAAGTGTCAACTGTGTTTAGAACACTGTTGTGTGTAGTCGTGAGTGCATTACATCAGAGCTGAGTAAATTCGACCGTGTTTCCGTAGTTTTACGAATGTCCAGAAATGATGGAGCCTAATTGCACAGAGAAAATTATGTAGCAGGAAATATATGAAAACATCGTCAGAAATGCATGTTCCAACATAAATGCAGATGCTAGCCTAGCCTGTGGGTTGCATTATTGTATCTGACCTCGAAGAGTACCTGCGCAATTTCCTCAATACGTTTCAAGTGTCAACTGTGTTTAGAACACTGTTGTGTGTAGTCGTGAGTGCATTACATCAGAGCTGAGTAAATTCGACCGTGTTTCCGTAGCTAAGGTAGCCGAGGTGTTTGGTGTCTCGAGAGACACTGTATCGAAGATTTATACCACATGCAGGGAAAGTGAACAAACATCACCCACTAAGTCACAACGTCAACGAAAGTGTTTGTTGAGTGATCGTGACGGGCGGTCGTTGAAGAAGATAGCGACGAAAAATAAGAGATCGACAGCTGCAAAAATCACTGCAGAAATGAATGTAACACTCACGGATCCTGTCAGCACCAAACCAACACGACGGTAGTTCCTAAGCATGGAATCGCAGGGCGAGCTGGAATTCGAAAAATCACTGATCAGTGAGGCAAATGCCGATAACAGAACGTGTACCGATGTCATTAAACATGGACTACGGAGCAATGGAAGAATGTAATTAGGTCGTACGAGTCTTGTTTCACGATGTTTACAACTTCTGGCCGAGTTTACTTCGAAGAGTGAAACATGGCGTGGGTTCGGCGATTATTTGGGCAGCAGTATCGTGGTATCCAATAGATCCCATGGTTACTCTGCAATGTCGCATTACTGTCAAGAATTTTGTGACCATTTTGGCTGATCAGGTCCATCCCATGATACAGTGATTGTTTCCCAATGGTGATGCTGTGATTCAAGATGACATAGCTTCTGTTCACGCAGCTCGCATCGTCCAGAACTCGTTTTATGAGCAATAGGATGAATTGTCGCATCTCTACTGGTTACCACAGTCACCAGATCTCAATATTATGGTGTCTATGTGGTCTGCCTCTGAGAGAAGAATGTGTGATTGCTATCCACCCCCAACACCTTTACCAGAACTCGCAGGAGGAATGCTACAAGACTCGCTTGAAAACCATACAGGACGTGTTTTTATCCATTCCGAGACGACTGGATGCTGTTTCGTAAACCAGCGGATGTTCTACACTGAATTGGGCATGGTAATATGTTGCGTTTGTGGTGTTTCCATATTTCTGTCTGCTTCTTATCCGATAGCATTAGTTGTAATCTCGGACTTCTCACGGATGGTGCTATTAGCTTTCAGCAAACATTAAGAGACAACAATTATATTAACAGCCAATTAGATCCTGATAAGCTGTCGGCCTAGTACACAGAGTGGCCGTTAGCTCTTAATGCATAGAAATTTAAAGTGGCTTACTATACAAAACTTAAGATTTCAGCAGCGTCTGGCTTAAGGGTTACTAAGTCACAATAAAAGTGAGCCGTTCCATACAGATACCTGGAAATAAGTGTGTGCGAATACAAAGTTCAATGATTAAACATGCTCAGTTATAACTAAACCGAATCGAAAGCTTCAATTCTTCGATAGGATACTGGATAACAGCAAATGAGCTACGTGTGTGTAGGATTCATACTCAGTCAAATGTTAAGGTAATATCATTATTTACAAACTAAGTCCTCGCAAATCGTCCCACGCTAGTTCGACTCGCGACAGAGCGCAACAGAAACGCTACAGAACTGTAAATGGCTGACACTCGAAGAAATATGCCTAATCTTTCACAAATGCCGGATTATTAAATTCTAAGAGCCGGATCTGAGAGCCGATACTCTGAAAATTCATATTCTTTTGCCGCTTCGTATCACTACCGTGCAGACCGTGAACATAAAACTAGATCAGTAAGAGCTCGCACAGAAATGAATAAGCAGTCCTTCATCCTGCACTCCGTCTGTGGATGAAAGGGAAGAAACGATAACATACGGTACAGCGAAAAGTACCTTCTGCCACACGCGTTACAAAGGACAGGTGTATATGTCCAAAAAACCTAACGCGGTCTTTTCGTGCCGGAGAGGGAAGATTCGAATGCCGGTGCTAAACGCAATTTCATCTGCAAAATTTCACCGAATGCACAAATAAATCCGATTTCTGATAATCAAACTGTGCGTCGACATCTCGAAACGTCATATTAAATTTGGTTGTTAAATACTGCTGATGTCTCCATAGAGGCGACTAGAGATAAGCTCAGCAGCTCAACCACTGCTTCTTGCTTTCCTGGTAATTAACGAATCGCGCCTACCTATCGCACATCCGTGTTTTCGACTTTTAAATCAAACTATTCTGAGGCAAAATAATTTATATAGGGTAACAAGAAAGAAAAGTGCAAATTCTAATGGAAATGTCGCAAAGTTTCAAGATAGCGCCTCTGCTTCGTCCAGTGGGGGTCGTAGGCTCGTATTCAGCCTGCAATATCGTGCAGAGTCAACGCTCCTATTGCCACGTGTGAATAGTTCGGCGGATCACGTGGCTGTGATATCGTCAGTCGCTGTCCGGCCATCGGCGTGACAGTCGAACGCAAGATGGACAAGACGCACGATAGCAGACCATTTGATCGAATCAAAAACGTGCGTACCTCAAGCATAGAACGCTCCATTTATGTTACGACGCTCCATTTATGTGGTCGTGAAGGCAATGGGCATTTCATGTGTCACCGTCTGAGTGAGCACCGCTATTCGGCAAATGCCCCCCCCCCCCCCCGCCAGAGTCAATTACCGCAGGCAGCAATGTGTTGATAAGAAGGACCACCGTTTACTTCCATGGATCACAACGGCGGATAAAAGTAGATTCATACTTTACCGAACGTGACGTCAAAACATACTTCGATGCATCTCAAATGGCGGTATTTACATATGTTGTCAACGGAACGGAATGGGAACTACAACGTCACGGTTTCTCGGGAAGAAAGGTTTGACTTTGACGTTGCGAAGGGGGTGGGATGGGATGGGTAGAGCGGAAATGGCGTCATCTGCTAACATCGGAACGGAAACTATTCTCACCACATTCATTCTCGTAATGTTAGTGAATTTCATGCTTTTGTTTCTTCTTAATACCTGTTCCATTGCTTGATTTGTTTTTGTGATATATAACAGTGGATTTTAAAAGGAAAAAGAATTTGTTAAGTCTGATGCAGAGATTCGATAGAAATACGGAAACACTGCGAGAAATGCATGCTTGAACATAAATGGCGGTGAGAGTCAAGCCTACAGTTTGCCCTATTGTATTTGACCACGAGCGGCACGTGTGCAATGTCCTCACTACAGTGCAAGTGTCAGTCTTGGTCAGCATAGTGTTCTGTGTGCTTGTGAGTGCATTATGTAGGAGCTAAGGGACTTCGAACGTGGGCAAAATGTTGGTGCTGTTGCTGTGGGTACTCCCATACTCAAAGTAGCACATGTACATGGTGTTTCAACAGGCACCGTATCGAAGATTTTTACCGCGAATAGGGAAGGCGAAAAAACATTACCCACTAAGTCAGAATGCTGCTGAAAGTGTGTGTTGAGTGTTCGTGACAGCCAGTCAATGAAAAGGATTGTGACGAGAACGACACATGCAAAAGTCGCTGCAAAAGTAGATGTCGCACTCGCGGAACCTCCGAGCACCTAAAAAAACACAAAGGGAGCCCCAGAAGCAGGGAACTGCAGCACGAGCCGGAATTATAAAACCACTCATCAATACTGCAAATACCCGTAACATGAAAACATATTACCGAAGGAATAAAACCTGGGCTGTGGAACAATATAAGAGTGTCATTTGATGGAATTAGTCTTGTTTCACAGTTTTTGCAACTTCCGGCGAGTTTAGATCCAAAAAAATGAAACTTGGCAGGGGATCGGTGATGGCATGGGCGGCCATATTGCCGTATTCCATGGGCAGCAAGGTCACATTACTGCCAAGGATTGTGTGACTATTTTGGCTGATCGGATCCATCCCGTGGTACAATGTTTGTTCCCCAATTGTGATGCTGTGTTCCAAGACGACAGGGCCCAGTTTACGCAGCTTGGATCGTCCAGGATTGGTTTTGTGAGCACGAGTATGAATTGTCGTATCTACCCAGGTTACCATAGTCACCGATCTCAATATTAGTACGACTTAGTGGTTCATTTGGGAGAGAAAGGCGCGTGATCGCTATCTGCCTCCAAAGCCGTAAACTGATCTGATGAACCATACAGGACCTGTACTGTTTTATTTCGAGACGACTGAAAGCTGTTTTCAATGCCAACGAGTTTCCTACGTCACATTTGGCATGCTTATGTGTTGTGTTTTTCGTATTTTGACCTCTGTACATTTAATCCTGAATTTTCATTCCGTCCGAGACTATCGTAATTTAGATTTCGTTTTAAGTAATCAGAAATGAAAAATGCGTCTCAGACATGATCCACGAACAAACGAGTGTTAAAAATGACATTTACGGGGAAGAAGTGTACAGGTAACCTGTCAGTTCCTATTTCGCCAGAATAGATCGTGGACATACGTTATTAGGTACGACAGCCGCCGTCACGCATGGGAAACGGTTCTAATAAAGTGAATCACCAGTGCTTTGAAGATGGATAAGCGCCTTATTGACCCTCCGATTTAACGCTAGTGAAGCTGGGATATGCTCGGGGCGTGCAGGTCGTGTTCCCTACCGTTCTAGAGTGCAAACTCTGACACGGACGAGCAGTCACCGCCAGTGCCAACATCTACACCAAATAAGCCAAAAAGGCGTTGCAGCTTTCCCTCCGAGCAGCATTCGCAACACCTAACTGCAGCAATGCTCTCAATAGCCTCATTTGCAACGAACATGCGTGGCACTGATAATTAGATTACGTTCCTCCCAGTTACAATGAATATAAATTGGATGTACCGCTTCCGCGATGTAGAAGTACAATTCCAGTACGGTCAGGGCTCGTTACTGATCACTAAACGAAAAAAGAAACCTGTGCCCTCTGATCGCGAAAGCCTGGCTTGAATACCAGCACAATGATCCGTATCTAAATTTTCTGTGCCACCTTCTTAAATTTATCCACAACAATGCTGTAAATTTTATTCAAAATGCCACTACCTGCTACTGTCCATACTTGTCATAAATTAAAGGTTGTCGTGTCTTAAATGAACTCAATGTCAAAGGAAAAAATTGCAGTAACAGGATATATTGGCCAAGTGGTAAAGTGTATTACAGTTTTGTAGCAGGTACGGTAACATTTCAAATCCAAAGCAATTAAGACCATACATCACGAGAAATGTGAGAATTTTGTCATCGATGGAAACACGAAAATCGACAGGATCCTTGGTAAGCGCGATTCTGGTACTGGGTTTTTCAAATTTCAAATGGATCTAAAACGTCAATTTTCAGCAATTGGCATTAGTCTTTCGCAGTAATGGATAAAAACAAGTGTTAGGCGGTGTGTAAAGTTACCGGTGTCGCAAACCATTCCGTTATAAATGTGTGTATAGGTACCTTTTCAGGCAATAGCTAGAGTTACTTACGAGGACAAATAATTAAGACTGCCACTCTGCAGTTAACAACCGTTTTGTTGACATAGTGTTGGAACACATCGACCATGAAATTTGGTTTTTAGCAACGTTAGTGGGCGTATATTAAAATTTAGACTCTTGTTCAATTATTCTAAACCTCGTACAATAACTGAAAAAAGTCACAAATCAATGAACATAGCTAATTGAGATTTAGTACGGGAATTTTTGCCGATATCAATTTTGTTCTAAAGGTACAGTTTCAAAATTACTGATGAATTTAGCGGATTCTTGTTTTATATAATAGAAATGCATTTCCTTATTACTATTTGTTGTACTTTAAAACCGTTTTTGTTAAATTAGGTAACTGAAATTAATGTATCTCAATCGTTTCGTTTTTCTCTATACAGTTTGTATTGTAATTTGCCCCACACAACCCTCAAAGTAAGATGTCTGCATTCGTAATAGGTGTTTTGATTGTGTGAGTACTTTCGCTCTACCAGAAACGTTTTTGGTTGAAAAGACAAGGCAGACGTACATTGATGTACGACACTGATTTTGTCTGCATATTCTTCCTTATACGGGCGTAAAATCGACAAAAAATCCGGAATTCTACGATCCCAAGACAACACCTCCATCTTCTTATCAATGCATGCAACAGTTAATAACAGTGAAATTTTAATTTTATACAACGGCGCATTTTACCAGGTGTGAGGTGTGAAATGTGTGAGATCATCAAGAGGACAGTAAGATAAATTTAGAAGTAAGGATATTACACTATCTTAGCAGTTGGATGGAGCATAAAGGTTTGACAAGAGATAATGACCAACAGCTTCAAGGGAGAAACTGCATTAAGATTAACGACACACAATGATACGTGATTTTTTCGATGCTGTTTATACTCGTAACTTGGAAATATAGAGAGACATCGAAGAATTGAAGAAATAGTAGATATTTGTGACTATAAATTGATTGCTGACGAGCCGAAAGCATTTTGCACGTATCATTATGAAGAGAAGGAACTTTCATACAAAGATGAGGGTGGAGAGAATGAATACTACTGTGGCTTTTGGAATATAAATAGTTTGAAAAATCAGGGGTAAGCTCAGTTTGTATCTATCAAAAGTCATCCAAACAAACATAAAGTTATCAGACTTGCAGATGTGTTTGATAGAAACTTCACACAGTTTTACAGAAATACTTTAAAGAAGAAACAAATTGAAGAGAAGTCAGATGAACTGATAAACACTGAGACCTAAAAACTGTCGTCATGAACAATACATTTTATTAATTTCCTATTTTGTACAAATATACTAGATAAATTATATTTAACACATATTAAGGAAATGTGGTTCTGTCTTGAACAACAGTTTTTCTTGTTTCACTACCCATACATGTTTCAGAGAGGTTTCTCGATCTTCGGTGGGTTGAAAAATATGCAAAGAATTTATGCATTATGATATTTACTATTTTTTTCAGATTTGCATTTCTGTAAGTATGGACAGAAATACTAACATGAAGAATAAATATATACCTTATTATTACATATTGATGTTCACAAGTCTGTCTGGTATTTGCAACACAGCTGTAATTATTCCTTTCCAGTAACTGCAAGAAATAAGTGTTTGTCATTGTTTTGTTACGTAATTTCTCATAACTTTTATTTATTTTATTTTTTAGGCCTGATATATGATCGCATTTTTTTCGTTTCTGTAGTACTATTGTCGTTATATTACGTTATTATGTAAACAAAGATTGGCTTTTCTTACTCTTTACTTACAAAAGGTAAGCACACACTTTTACATATATAGTCTGCTTCCCCTCCCCAATCAACGTTTCATACAGCCTAATCACAGTTTGCATACATTTCAAGAGAATTTTCGAAAAATAATACTGTAACCTAAAAAATACTAATCAAAGAGTAAATCAGCGGACCTTTGTTTACAAAACAACGTAATATAACGACAGTAGTGCTACAGAAAGAAAAAGACAAAGATATCATATTAGGCCTAAAAATTAAAATAACTAAATAAATAAAATATAGTGAGAAATTACATAACAAAACAATAACAAACGTTTATTAATTTGCAGATGACACACTGGAAGGCAATAATTGTAGCTCTGCTGTGAATACTTAACAGACTTGTGAACATGAATATGTAATAATGAGTATATATTTATTCTTCATGTTAATATTTCCGTCAATAGTTATAGTAATGTAAATGTAATCTCAAGAACTGGAAAATATCGTAATGCCCAAATTCTTTGTATACTGTTCAACAGTTAACAAATAAGATCCACTGAAGATAGAGAAACTTCTCCGAGACACGTAGGGGTGGTAAAAGAAGAAAAAATGTGTTTGTTTAACGCAAAACCACATTTGTTGTTTACGTATTAGGTAGCAAACGCGGCCAAGGAAATAACTTCGACCACAAAATGATTATGTTTAACGTATTTGAAAGAGATTTTAAATGAGTTTTATCCAGTATTTTTACACATAGTGCGGATAATAAGAGGAAGCTGGGAAAAACTGGACGACGATAAATTTGGTTAGTTACGGTAATTCTGAAAGAGATGGTAGTCGCTAACCGATGTACTACTGTATTCCTGGCTGTTCTACCTACCTTGGAGAAAAATACAAATAAGAATCAAAGCGTTCCGAAGAACAGTGATCAGGCTCGCCTTATAGCTGGATTATTTCTTTTTCGCGAGCGCTTCTCTGACAAACGTAGATATCTTTTCAAATACGTAGCCAATGGACTGTTCATAAATCACGGCACGTCGGAAGTAGAATACTTTCTTGAGACAGTGTCTGAAACTTCAGTGCGCTCTTATATATCCGTTGATTTATGGACTTCCTTTGAAACGTTTGTCAATATCTGACACAGTTATCTCTTAATAATGGCTTTCTAGAGATCTCCTGGGTGCCGAGTGGCCTACATGACTTGCAACCGGAGCTCGGAAGACGGAATGCGCGATGGATACAAGCCCATCCGCTTCTCTCGACCTGACTTCGCTGCAGATAACACTTCTTATTCAGCCTTCAAACTTAGCGCGAGGGTGTTATGTCTGCTCAAAATAACACGTGTGCTGGAGCTCCGTAGGCATTCTATGTGGATATGTATGTGCAGAATAGAAACAAAACTGCACCCGCGATTCGATTCAAAGGAGCAGTGGAGATTTATAACTTTCCTCGTGGTTCCCAGGTCGAACCGCCAAATTACCTTACGGCGACTGGTCCCATTCCTTTACTGGTAACGCGTATGCCTGAAACTTTGTCAACAGAAGAGAGTGATGTGAGACCTCCACTAAATTTTTGCGAAATAGTATAATGTTGTCTTAATAACCATTATAAGTGGTAAGAGCGTACTTGGTAAATTGGTTTTGTTCAAAATTTCAAACGGATCCCAAACATCAATTTTCAGTTGTCGACGTCAGGCTTTTCATAGGAATGAATAAAGACAAGTACTATGCAATGTGTAAACTTGGTGTTGTCTCACTTCTCTCAATTATCAGTGCGTGTGTGGGAGGCTCTTCACGCAACGGCGTCAGTGAGTTAAGATAACAACGAAAACTGCCGCTCTGGACTCAACAAAGGGTTTTGTGCGCATAGTGTTGAGGCTCAGTCGAGTACGAGATTTCATTTCTAGCAGCAATCGTGGATAGACGTTAAGATGGATACACTCGTGGAACTATTCTTAGAAATACTGGAATGAGTATTAATTTCATCATAGGGAGTAAGGCTTTAAAATGCAAAGTCCTAGGTAGTCAGTAGTTTACTTAAAAGTTATGGCATACGAAAATGAACAGTTTGTTGGTCTATGAAGAAAGGACAGATAACATGGACATCAAATGGGGTTATTAATAGTATTTTCTGTCCCGTTAACAAACTTTACCATCACGTAGAGCATATCCTAAATTACACGCAATTGCCAATCTAGAAAGAAGGAGTGTGAGCAAGAAGAATCACGGCGCTTAAAGCAATAAAACATCAATTATCTTTATCAAAAGGGGATGGCGACCCAAATAATACCTGATTTGAGTGCATATGAAGAGGACTCTCATTGAGCACTCAGATCAGTTTCTAAACTAAATTTTGTGTTGTCGTATGTGCACTAAATATTTGGCACTTTGTGGATATTCGAGTGAAGGTCTTCTGAAGAATCGGTTAATAAAATCCTTGGCAAAGGGATATAAAATACGATGCATGACATTTTTGAAATTGTAAGCATTTGAGGAATGTAGGTACATATTACACTGGGTATAATCTACTCATTTTGAAGTTGAGTGAGGTATGGGCCAGATTACTGGAAGGATTACATTACAAAATTGTGTCCATAAAAGTGTAAGCAAATTCTTCATGAAGTCTGCCTTGTTATGACGCGGTAGATGAATCACGGATCCGACGTAGCACCCAAAAAAAAAAAAAAAAGCTGTAGCCAAGAGGGTTGGTTCGTGAAGGTTTCATTGTCCCAAAGTAAGTGGAAATTACGGTATGGGCTGGAGACGTCAAGACGACTGGTATCAGCCCGACGGAATATTTGGAAAATGAAATGACGCTTATCATACAATATTTTTGGAACGTTTGGATTGTGAATTGTAAAAGAAGTTATTAATACTTAAGTGTAGACAAGGCCTTTGGTAAGGACTCATTCTTGTTAATTGGAAGTCACGCGATACACAAATTCTTCAGTAAAAGAAATAAGTATTTACCTAGTGGCACTAATTATTGTAATTAACGTTTTGCTGATGTCATCAAAACGTTGCCATCGACAGATGTGTTATTGATAGTCACAAAAATTTTAGTCCAAGGCTAAAAATATTTCTGTATATATTGACAACATCGACACTGTCGCATGCAAGTTTACTTGTGAAACATGTGTTCACTATTGCCGATGTTATATGTGCTTACAGTACTATTTTCTTTAGGTTTAGAAGAAATTTTTGTGAATATTCATACCACGTTTGTTGATGACAACCACTTGCTAAAACCGATAATGTGGTCATTTTAATTAATAATTAGTGACTATCTTAATAAAAAAATTACTGTTGTGCTCTTGGGCCAGTACAATGCGGTTGCTCGTATGTCGACCATCACGATGTCAAAAAGAAAAATAAACATGAAATGAACTTATAATTAGGTGCCTATCATGCTTTGTTCCACATATTTGGTCTTATACGACTTTTTTCTGCCACATTATTCCAAGTTGTGATTCGAAAAGAGGTAATTTTTGCCGAGTAAAGACGGTATCTGTGCTGTAAATAAGCATTTCACAGAATTAAAAAATCCCACGTAAGCGAACAGAAAAATACGTTAAATAGTGGCACAAATGCACAGAACTGAATGGACATTATATATATATATGTATATTTTTCCCTGTCAACGGTATGCGCTGTATCCTCGTGCATATTTGTTCCACAGAATTGATGACAATTATTGTTTATTTTCTTTTTGAGGCTGGAATGAGTGAGAACTGCAAGTTTCTGCATCCATTCTTCCACATGTTGTCGCCAGTGTTGTTATATGAAACAGTGATAAAGCCAGCAAAAGTCTGTTACAGTATAAATTTTCCAGCATGATGCAAAGATCAACATTTCTCAAAGGTTCTCATGGAATTTTTCGAATAACCGTCGTAAAAAATTGGCCGATGCATCCGTAGTCGCAGTCTAGAATAAGGTCTTAATGTCGGTTACTGAATGCATACCCCGCCGTAGGGTACCCAAATGATTTTTGGAAGGAAATAGTTCAGTCGCGTAACTCTTTTTCTCTTTCTTGATTTACTTTCGAATGATTTTGTTACTGATATGTTGGTTATCGTTATTGCAGCTCAGAGAGGAGAGACGAGTAAATTAATTACCTGACTATTAGCGGGTGATAAGTACAAAAAATATATATTGTAGGGGTTGAAACTGCGCTACGTGGAAAATATGGACTAATTAACTGCCTTGAACAAAGGCTACTACGTTTCCATAGAAATGAGGTCCAGAGCAGACCAGGTTCGAATCTGAAGGATAACTGATGTCAGACTTCCTGCATTCCCACGTCCGCCTACATTTACATTTACATCTACTTTACATGGCTACTCTGCAAATAACACCTAAGTGTCTGGCAGAGAGGTAAACGAACCACGTTCGCACTAATTCTCTGTTATTTCACTCTCCAACAGCGCAAACACCTACATCTTCCCGTGCGAACTCCGTTTTCCCTTATTTTGTTATGATGATCGTATGTCACTGTGTAGGTCAGCGTCAACAAAATATGTTCGCATTCGGGGGAGAAAGTTTGTGATTGAAATTTCGTGAGGAGATACCAAATCCTGTATCATGTCCGTGACACTCTCTCCTCTGTTTCTCAGTGATACAAAACCTGTTGCCCTTCTTTGAACTTTCTCAATGTACTCGGTCAAGCGGTGGTCTAGCGGTTCTGGCGCTGCAGTCCGGAACCGCGGGACTGCTACGGTCGCAGGTTCGAATCCTGCCTCGGGCATGGGTGTGTGTGATGTCCTTAGGTTAGTTAGGTTTAAGTAGTTCTAAGTCGTAGGGGACTTATGACCGCCGGCCGAAGTGGCCGTGCGGTTAAAGGCGCTGCAGTCTGGAACCGCAAGACCGCTACGGTCGCAGGTTCGAATCCTGCCTCGGGCATGGATGTTTGTGATGTCCTTAGGTTAGTTAGGTTTAACTAGTTCTAAGTTCTAGGGGACTAATGACCTCAGCAGTTGAGTCCCATAGTGCTCAGAGCCATTTGGACTTATGACCTAAGATGTTGAGTCCCATAGTCTTCAGAGCCATTTGAACCATTTGAACTCGGTCAGTTCTATCTGAGTCCCACGCCGCGCATCAGTACTTCAAAAAGAGGACGGATAAGCGTAGTAAGCGTAGCGTAGGCCGTCTCTTCCTAGATTTGTTGCATCTTCTAAGTTTTTTGCCAATAAAACACAGCTTCTGGTTCGCCTTCCCCACAACATTTTCTGTGTTCTTTAATATTTAATTGTTCGTAATAGAATATTGCATGGCTGGATGATCGGTACAAAATCACGGCTGCCCCTCTATACGCACTGATCAAATAAAACAAGCGTGAGAAAGATGTCAAGCATGGTTTTCCCCGATGTCGGGTGTTGCAGACTGCTGCTCATAGTAGCTCCAAGCTTAACGTGGCGTCGCAAATCGTTGCTAAACAGGCGTTTTACAAGGGCAGGAAAAAACGCTAAACAGCTTCCACATCATTGAAACTCAGTTTCTTTGGATCATGATGATGAAAAATGAGAATTACTTAGCGACTTGTAATGTACCTTGTTATGTGCGGTGGCATGATAACAAATTCATTTGACTCATATTCGAGAGAAGCGTGGTTCAAATCCCAGAGCGGTTATACAAATGCATATTTCCCAAGATTTCCCTAAATCGCTTAGGGTGTATCCTCGTTTGCTCCCTTCGAAATCCACTTATCCATTTCTGTCCTTACTCTTGTACAATCTGAAATTGTGCTCCGTCTCAGACGACCACATTTTGTCGGGATGATGGAGTCTATTTTTTTAATTACCTTCAGTAATTTACGTTGCAGATTTATCGAATATAGTATAGCATTCAAGCAAAATAAATGTCTCAGAGTATTTCTACAACAGTCATTACATATGTAATTAAAAACTATTCACAAGGTCCAAGATTTACGTTCATTTAACTCCTCATAGAAACGAAACAGGTATGTGCTGTTTATCAAAGTAAATGGTAGAGCTATGCTCTTATAATAAATGTTTCCGTTGACCTGACGCTAGTCTCTGCCTCGAAAAAGCAACAGAGTATTTGAAAGCAGTTTCAAATGAATAAATCGAATCCCGTTTTCTTCTCCTTACTCGCAATGGCAGGGGAAAACAGGGAGGCAGAGAGTAGCTGCAAATGCTGGGGATTCATTCAAACGGGCTACAACGGCTATTTTGTGGGCTATACACCGAATTCAGAAAATTTAGCAATACGATTCAAGTGGAGAGACAGCAGCTGCACTTGCTGACTCGACAAGAGAACTGCACGCAAAGAGAGCGGATAACATCTCACGGATTGCTTGCAACGCAGCTTCCATTCTGGCCATATTTCGAAAAATAACTGTGCACACTTGATTGCTGGCCACAGATTCCTACACAGCGAATACAAATTTAGTTTGGTTGCAGCGAAGTGACAGAATCAGTCATTTGTTGCGGATATCGTGGCACCTGCAGGCGCGAATCCAATGGATGGGGGAAGTCATGGGAGTCATGGCTCTCCCAAAAAAGTTTTTTACATAATATATCAATTTCACAATTCCTCAGATAACTTTCTGCAAATAAAGCAGCATCAAAACTAAGAATGTCGAAGACAGAAATGAAGTCTAAAGCCGGCCGGTGTGACCGAGCGGTTCCAGGCGCTTCAGTCTGGAACCGCGCGACCGCTAAGCTCGCAGGTTCGAATCCTGTCGGGCATGGATGTGTGTGATGTCCTTAGGTTAGTTAGGTTTAAGTAGTTCTAAGTTTTAGGGGACTGGTGACCTCAGATGTAAAATCCCATAGTGCTCAGAGCCATTTTTTTGAAGTCTAAAACCTACAGGATGCATTTAACACAGGACACTTTTACATTGACGAGCCAAAACATTATGACCCCCTGCTTAATAGCTTGTTTGTTCGTCTTTGGAATGAAATATACCAGTGATTCTGCGTATCATGGTTCCGAAAATATGTTGGTAGGTTTGTAGAGGTATGTGGCATTAGATGTCTATGCCCAGGTCATGTAATTCGCGTAAATAACGGGGCCCTGATTTGCGTACGTGGTGATAGCGACCTCTAGCGACCCACATGGTGTCCATACCATTAACATTAGGAGAATCTGGCCGCCGAGACATCAACATGAATTCACTATAATGCTGCTCAAACCACTGCAGCACGGTTCTGGCTCCGAGAAACAGACAATTATACTGCTCAAAGATAACATCGCCGTCGATGAAGACATCAAACATAAAGGTATCCAAGTGCTTCACAACTGTCAGCGTGTCTTCGATTACTACCACAGGTTCCACGCAAGCTCAGGAGAACGTCTCCCATAGCATAATACTGCTCCCACCAGCCTGCGTCCGTGGCGCGCTCCACGTTTCAAGCGGCCGTTCGCCTCTATGACGGCGTTTTTGGAGATTATCATCGACCTAGTGAAGCAAAAATGTGATTTACCCGAAGAGTCGACACGTTTCCATTGATCGACGGCCGAATCTCGATGACATCGTGCCCACTGCAATCCTAATTGACGATGTCGTTTGGTCAATATGTGAACACGTAGGGGTGGTCTGCTACGGAGCTCCACGCTCGATAATGTACGATGAACGATGTGTTCCGAAACATTAGTGCGTGCACCATCACTGTTCTTACGGCGGAGATGCCACATATCACCATCTATCCTATTTTACAGAGCAGAAAAGCCTCCAAATTCCATGTTCTGTGAAGAGTGTTGGACGTCCAACTACTTAGCGCCTAGTGATATTTTCTCTGTCCTTCTACCTCTTTCCGTAGATGTTCATGACAGTAGCACGTGAAAATTCGACCAGCTTCGACATTTTAGAGATACTCGTTCACAGGCTATGCGTAATAATAATCTTAACGTTTTCAAAGTCGCTTTTCAGTGTGAGTTGTCTGCGCGAGGCCCTGCTCACGTGGACTGGCTTTTGGCCCGATGGGCACCATTTCTGCCACAAGGGCATCCAGTCACACGCTGGCATTCAGAAATTGTCAGAAATTGTGACTTCTCAAACGAAGACGACAATGACTGGGAGAAGTAACATTCCCCTTATTTACACGCTCGTACAGTCATAATGTTCACAATCGCAGTGCTTAGTTGAAATACTGATAATGGTGAGTGCAAACTACGATTCTCTATTATCACGTTATCAAAGCTGAGAGAGTTTGTTGCTATTTTAGTTCTTAAATTAAGTGCGAACCACATGCACTTCTTAAATTAGCGGAAGCATGTTTTTAAACTGTTTTATTTTTCTGTATTGCAAGTTCTTGGGCGTTATGCTAAAGCAATGCATTGTTCATTGAATTAAATAAATTACAATTGCCTGACAGTATATATAGTGAAGCACTGAGCAAATATGGTCAAATGTCACTGTAACTTCCTACAAGTACACACCATAGTTGGGTACGGAAATTTTAGAATTCTCTGTGATTGGCAGAACGTTCACCAGAGTGCATTAGTATTGAACGCGTTTGGTGTTATTATCAGGCTTGGCAGGGATAAGAGGCGTGAACAGCGTCAGATGTAGAGTGATCATTGCGAAAGACACGGAGATGAAGCGTACTCGTATGAGCGAGTGTTATCGGCACCTGACACGATTTGAAAGGGGTTTTATTGTGGGTCTTCATTTGGACAGCTGATCAAATCGTGCAACATCCATATTTCTGAGGCATTCAGATATGACACTGGCCCGATGCTGGTCTGTATGGGAACGTGAGGGCAGGCATACTAGTCGTTAAAGCTTCGCTCGAACACGTCTGACCACCACTAGAGAGGACCACCGTATGTTGCCCCGCAATCGAGAACAAATTATGGATTACCCTGCAACATTCTGTGTCATCCCGGACCATTGATATGAGACTAGCAAAGGCCAGACAACGGAATTAATGTCCTATTTGTCATGCGGCAGTAGCAGTGCCAGTTTTCAACAGGACAACACTCATTCACACATGGCATGTGTTTCTATGAACTGCGTGTGAGATAGTAGGGTGTGTGTATGTGTATGTGTGTATTAAACCGGGGACCTAGAAACGACATAGAGGCTTCCTCCTGCCGTAGCCCTCAGTGGTTCACAACCACACAACAGGCCACAGCAGTCCACCCACCCCACTGCCTCCCCACACCGAACCCAGCGTTATTGTGCAGTTCGACTCCCAGTGGACTCCCATGCCCCCGGGAACGTCTCATACCAGACGAGTGTAACCCCAAATGTTTGCATGAGTAGAGTAATTATGGAGTACGCGTACGTGGAGACAGTGTTTGCGCAGCGATCGCCGACATAGTGGAACTGAGGCGGAAGAAGGGGAACCAGCCCGCATTCGCCGAGGCATATGGAAAACCGCCCTAAAAACCATCCGCAAGCTAGCCAGCACACCGGACCTTAACACTGATCCGCTGGGCGGATTCATGCCGGGGACCGGCACGCTTTCCCGCTCGGTAAGCAGCGCATTAGACCGCGCGGCTAGCCGGGCGGGCTGATATTAGGGTATTAGGATACTCCTGTGGCCAGCAAGCTCCCCAGATTTGTCTCCGATGTAACATGATGGGACAAGCTCGGATATCAGACAGATCCATTGCCAAGGGCTATCGAGGACCAGCTACAGCAGGCGTGGGCCTTGTATCAGGAAACGATACAACAGCTTTAAGACATCTTTTCCAAAAGAATCAGTGCACACATCCAGACAAGAGGGGGGGGGGGCGGCATCATACTCATAATTGGGCTCCTACTGCCAAGTTATTTGCCAGTTTGAATTGATTTTGTAAGCACTGATATAACAATACATACTCTCTCAACTCGTGACGTGGCATTTCGTTTCCTCCTCCCTTTGTGGATACTTCTTGTTTTTGGCAGCCAGAGTATTATTAATACATTGATATATTTTATGCTAACTAAACCATTTATTATTATTATATTAAGGCAATTTATATATTTTATTGCTATTATTATTTAAATCAGAGATACGTGGCACGTTAAAGGCCCACGGAACCCGACCCTGGATCTGCGACTGGGCATCTGTGCTTCCATTCAAACACAGACACTGAGAACATTCTCAAGTAAATGATGGGATGACCGTATTTTCTTTCTAAATAGCTAGCCGTCCACATACCGTTAAACAAGGGCAGATAAAAAGTTAATTTGTTCACGTCTGGAAGCCCATTTTCATTTACAACCTAAAAAGGAAATACGTGTACTATTAGTTTTATAGCAGGTCTTTAACACCAATGCCTGGTAAACTTCTTAGTAGAATTCAAAGGACATTTCCTGGTTCAAAGTTGCTCGAATGTTATCTTTTGTTCAAAAATTACTGTAAATGTTACTTTCTTTCATTTTTTATCACTGTTTCTGTTCGTTACACCGATGTATTATAATGTTCACAACATCTATAAAATCGCATGTTCCTTCATTTGCTTCGGTTTCTATTTGGACAATATTTTCCTACCACGCTAGCACAATCCTCAGCTTAAGGAGTGGTAATTGTTTTAAAACACGAACTGCATTTGTCCATAAGTAACGTAAGATATTAAAATTTAGTAAACAATTAGATGAATGAAAACTTATTCAGGTTCTTATGGGATTACATCGATTCCCTCTGTATCTGAATGATGTTTACCTCATAGATATTACCGAAAATGACTGACCGAGCGAGGTGGCGCAGTGGTTAG
Organism: Schistocerca piceifrons; assembly: GCF_021461385.2. NCBI lineage: Eukaryota > Metazoa > Arthropoda > Insecta > Orthoptera > Acrididae > Schistocerca > Schistocerca piceifrons. The sequence continues at coordinate 507,224,496 of NC_060149.1, read as the reverse complement.
CACACTGGACTCGCATTCGGGAGGACGACGGTTCAATCCCGTCTCCGGCCATCCGTGATTTCCCTAAATCGTTTCAGGCAAATGCCGGGATGGTTCCTTTGAAAGGGCACGGCCGATTTCCTTCTCAATCCTTCCCTAACCCGAGCTTGCGCTCCGTCTCTAATGACCTCGTTGTCGACGGGACGTTAAACACTAACCACCACCACCACCGAAAATGACTGATAGGTATGTAATCGTGCACGAGAACAGGTGCACACTATACAGTCGACTGAGACTCTTGTCAGGGCGCTATTGTAGATCTGCACTTAGCGCCTATAGGAGTGACGTAGCACAGTGCTTACTCAGAATTTCAGTGCACAGTTCGCAGATATCAGTAGCCAATATAGTATCGACATTTGATAATGTAGGAGTACCTTTAGCGATATCGGCAACTAAAATTGATTCACGCACTGGGGCAAAGTGAGCTCTATATGCTGTAAGACACACTACGTTGTTATGTCACAGAATAATATGGCTTCATATTACATTTTGCTAATCGGCTTCAAAGATAGTTATGTTGGTGTTTATCTATGTTAAACGGGAAGAGTCGTCAAAACTCAGGTTCATCGTTCCCTACTTATTTCTCTTTCATCGTTTATGTAGACGTTCGCAAAAGTTAGCCCTAACACAGTAAGTTAACAGTAAGAGTTCTACAATTCCTGGCCTCACACTGTTCTGTTATGCACGTTTCATTCAAGGAAAAGTGAACGGCACAGAATGTCTAAATACCCTTACAAGTGTGTGTGCTTAAACTTATAACTCATGAGTACGACAGAAGTGTTTTAACACTTGCCATTTCAATAATTGAGACATTTGGGACGACATGTTACATTCAGTTTGTAATGTAGCAGAATTCGGTACGAGTCGAATCACATCCTGGAAATTTGATTTCGAAATATCAATCTACAGACAAGGCTGCGTAACGGATACATTTGACCTTAGATACACAAGCAGTGAACACACTGGACATTTTTACATTTTTACATAGCCACGGGGCCTACCTTCCGATTTATTCTTTTCGATATTGGCGTTTCTGTTACACAGACGAAGCTACAAATTTTTCACCTTGCGCGTAGACGTTTCTATAGTCTATCTGTAATCAGTTGCGCTGAATGTTTCAGACAATGAAAATCAGAATATTATAAAACATAGTAGGCTGCTCCTGCACTGATGTCATAGTGATATCTTATTAACCAACATCCAGGTGCAATGTTGCATAGGCAAATAGTATTGTAAACAAAAAATTTCAAGAAGTTAAGTCCCATAGTGTTCAGAGCCATTTGAACCATTTTTTGAACCAAAAATTTCATAATATTTCTTGATTCGTAGCTCTGCTGTTTGATAAGTTATTAGTGTCGCAAATTCTTTCCTTGAAATTTTGCACGACGTTATCACGTACATCTAAGGAAGGAAAGGAAGGTTAGGGTTTAATGTCCCGTCGATGACACAGTCATTACATAGTTTTCTGTTGAAAGCAACCGCAGCTGAAGTAATCCGTGTTTCTGAAACAAGTCGCTTTCAGCTGTGTATGAACTTTTACAGGAACACGACCGGTTTCGTGATTTCAAATCACAGCTTCAGGTTTACACTTACCAGATGGCAAACGGACATTCGACATTACGATAAAAACACATATCTATCCTAATAATCTACGCTCGTGACAACCAATATGATGTACTCGCACGCCAGTAAAACATTTAAGCACTGACAATGGGGGGAGGGGAACTCAGCCTTCTTAAAATAAAATATCGTTACCCGCAACAAGCAGGGTGTAACAGTTGAAAAACTGACATGTTAACAGCGCGTTTAGTTACAATGAAAAGAGCAAAAAAAAATTCTTGTTTTCTTATTTCTCTCTTTTCATTGTTGGTAAACGCGCTTTTAACATTTCAGTTTTTCAACTGGTCAATGTGAACTATGACGCCCGTCTTGTTGCGGGTAACAGTATTTTCTTCTGTGAAGGCTAGGTTCATCTCTTTCCTATATCAGGGCTCAAATGTTTTACTGACGTGTGAGTATTTCATATTGGTTGTCACGGCCGTACATTATGAAGATAGGTACGTTTTTTATCACAAAATCAATAGCAGGTTTCCTATCTCGTACATGTACACCTGAAAATTTGATTGGAAATCACAAAGCAGTTCACGTTCCTGTAAAGGTTCATATACAGCTGAAAGCGGTTTATTTCAGAAACATGAAGTCATTAGAGAAGGAGCACTGCTTCAGAGTGGACTAGGGTTGGGAAGATGCTGCTATGTGTCGGTTTAAATTGAATCTTATATTCGCCTAGATCGATTTAGGGAAATCACGGAAAACCAAATCTGGGTGGCTCACCGGGAATTTGAACCTTCTCGCTTTCCGAAAGCGAGTCCAGTGCTACAACTACTGTGCTGCATCTCTCGGTACGCACGTCTAAGAGGCATGATATAGTGTACCATAGTCTTAACACTACAGACGCATTTAACACGTATTAACGTCTAGGCTGGCAACTCAACCCTAGTAGAGAGCGCTTCATTTCCTATTAACGATAGCTTGTATGCCACCGAGTGTATCATCACCACCGCATTTCATCTCTATCACTAGTACAAACTCTTGGCCAGACAAATTTGTTTGATTTCAACTGCCTTAGCAGGCCTTACCGAATATAAGGAGTTGGCTACTATCTCTCTTCTCGCAGGGACCCAACTTCGACAAGATGATATCCATTCGGACGCAAATTCGTCAGCTCCGAGTAGAGAATGGTTTCCCGGTAGGCGGCTCATCGCACTATTTAAGAGCGTTACCTCAGTGACTTATATTACATCAGTAGCTGAGAGGCCCAAGATCCGCGTCGGCGGCCTTTCACTAAGCCTGGCGGCCACTCGCTGGGATGCGCCTCGTCCTTCTAAGAGTGCATGGCGGCAGCGTTAAACCAAGAAGAATTTAAATCGGACAGTTTCTGGATTGAATCTTTTACTCTTTAATGGAATGCAGACTGTAATCAAACTTCTTGAGACATTAAAACTGCATGCTGAACTGCTGGCCGGGGTGGCCGGGCAGTTCTAGGCGCTACAGTCTGGAACCGCGCGACCGCTACGGTCGCAGGTTCGAATCCTGCCTCGGGCATGGATGTGTGTGATGTCCTTAGGTTAGTTAATTTTAAGTAGTTCCAAGTTCTAGGGGACTGATGACCTCAGAAGTTAAGTCCGGTCGTGCTCAGAGCCATTTGAACCATTCTTTTGTATGCTGAACCGAGCCTCCGAACCGTGGTCTTGCTGTTCGCTTGTAGTGATCTTGATCAGAGAGTTCAATTCCTCGTCTGGCACACTGTTTTAACCGTCAGCTAATTTTACCCTCGAGACATTTATACGAAATCCAAAGAGAAGCCGCTGCTCCATCGCAGTTTTAGTGGAATTTTGATACAGTGTATGCGATAGACTTGGGAACGTTAATCACACTGAAGCTACTTCCTTTTACTGAGCCGTACAACTATATCCAGATAACATACCCCGTGCATAAATTCTATCTGTCCTTACTAGTACCACTATCCCTAAAAAAATGAAAACATGACGGAACCAACTAGAAAATTATTTTTTTCTTCTTCAATACTCAATCAAGTAGATACTATCTGATAAATTATATGAGATCACGAATCGTACAGACTTATTAGGTTGATCCGTAAGTTTGTAGCGTTTTCCTATAAGTTCAGTGAACACAACAGATACACATAACACACACTTTAGTGATCAATAATTGACAGCAGTCTACCAGCGACCGAGCGAGGTGGCGCAGTGGTTAAAGACTGGACTCGCATTCGGGAGGACGACGGTTCAATCCCGCGTCCGGCCATCCTGATTTAGGTTTTACGCGATTTCCCTAAATCACTCCAGGCAAATGCCGGGATGGTTCCACTGAAAGGCCACGGCCGACTTCCTCCCCCATCCTTCCCTAATCCGATAAGACCGACGACCTCGCTGTCTGGTCTCCTTCCCCAAACAACCCAAGTCTACCAGCACTGGGGTAACTTTTCGATTCTGCGACTGTAGAAATCACATTGTTTTGTGTAGCGAAGAACTCGTCGAGCCATATTCGGAGCGAATTTTCATCCAGAAAGGAAGTTTCTTAAATGTCGTTCGATAGAAGGCGCAAAAGGTGAAAATCTGAGGGCTCATGATCAGGTGAATAAGGAATGACTTCCCTACCCAGCTCCTATATCTTGTTTTTTGTCAGAATGTGGGCGAGCTTTATTGTGGAGTAGTATCACCTGACACAGTCTTCCTGGTCGTTGTTCTCAGGCTGCGTCTGCAAGACGTCTCAGTGATTTGGTTGATTCGGGGTAGGGGACCAAACAGCGAGGTCATCGGTCCCATCGGATTAGTAGAGGATGGGAAAACAAGCCGGCCGTGTCCTTTCACAGGAACCAACCCGACTTTTTCCTGAATCGACGTCTTAGTTGTTGACAATATATGTCAGAAGTGATTGTTATACGTCCGCGAAGTAATTCGTAGTACACCGTCGCGATCCACTTCACGCATTACTTTATCTTTTGTGGATGCGTGCAGGTCTTTGTACGGAGAGTTGCTGCTTTGTTTGATCTCTATCATTCCTTTCTTTTAATTATTTTAGCGTAAAGTCACAATTTCTCGTTAGTAGTAACGATACAGGACGACAATGGTTGGTGTTGCTCACGAGACAATTAATGACGAGCAATCAGAGATGCACATACGGCCACCCTCCGCTTGGTTTTTATGATTTTGGCTTAGAGCATGCGATACACATGCACCCACAGTTCTCGAGTGCACTGATGTAGAACAATGTCGATTAATGCTTTTAAACGAACGTCATCAAACCCCGAAAACTTCCTGATCGTGGACAGCCATTAACATCAAAACGCTCCTCCTCAAAACGAGAAAGCCATTGTATTGTCGCGCTCTGTCCAACTTCATTGTCCCCATACACAGCGAAAACGTTTCTGGCTGCCTCCACTGTTGTCACCCCTCTAATGAACTCAAACAGAAGAATATGTCGGAAATGATCCGATTTCTCCATTTGGTACTCAATTTCGTAGCGTCCACAACACCACTCACTACCACTATATAACAAAATGACAGTGCGTAAACTCGAATAGCAACAGTGAACTACAAATAAAAAATTATAATCGAGAAATAAATCCATTGCAACCGGAATACCAACATTCAAAACAAAAACGCTATTTATTTATGCACCAAAATAATATTTGGAGACACAGGATTCTCTGCTGTTTTAAAAGTAGCGAAATGAACTGAAAAGTTATTGCCTATTTCACTGAAAAGTAAGACATTTGTCTGACTTAATTTTAGGCACGCAGTGAAATACTTTACCAACTATTCTAAAATCCACTTTTCTGCGATGTACGTTTCAGAAAAAAAATAATTATTGCATTATTGTAAAATAAGAATTTAACATTATCAAAAGCTTTCGGGCACGTGCTTTCGAAGCAACCGGACTTTCGTTTAGTTTTGAGTAACATGCAAATATCTACTTCTGTAGTTTGTACTACGTGCCTATTTTCATAGTGATTCTAATAATATGACACGATGAGCAACCTGGTTGGATGTTTCGATGGCTTTTAATTACAAAATGTGATTCAATTTGCGCAGGCGTATTTCTGTTCGGTCACTTAAATTTAAAGTAGACTTTGTCTTTTACAAGTTAACGACGCTGAGCTGTTAGATCGACACTCTTTCGTGTCCAGACGTACTGAACTAAAATTAAGTCACCCGTTCTTCAGTAAAGTCGACGCTTCATTTTTACCTATTTGCACAGACCACATTACAAGTTCCACACATACAGTGGTTGGATAAAATATGGAAACCCCGAAAACACAACACATTATCACGCCTAATACAATGTAGGGAGCACGGTGTCATTCAAAATAGCTTAAAACAGTGTCGGAATGGATAAATATAGGTCTTGTATGGGCTTCAAAATACTGGAAAGTTAAGATTTCGGTTATAGAGGTGGATAGTGATCACGAACGCTTCTCTCCAAAGCAGACCATAAAGGCTCAAAATATTGAGATCTGGTGAGTGTGGTGGCCAGGGAGATGTGACAATTCACCCTCTGCTCACAAAAACAGTCCTGGACAATGCGAACTGTGTGAACAATGGTCCTATCGTCTTGGAACACAGCATCAACAGTAAGGAACAAGCAACGTACCATAGGATGGACCTGATCAGCCGAAATGGTCATATCTACATCTACATGGATACTCTACAAATCACATTTAAGAGCCTGGCAGAGCGTTCATCGAAGCACCTTCACAATTCTCTATTATTCCAATCTCGTATAGCGCGCGGAAAGAACGAACACCTATATCTTCCCGTGCAAGCTCTCATTTTCCTTTTTTTATCATGGTGATCGTTTCTCCCTATGTAGGTCGGCGTGAGCAATAAATTTTTGCATTCAGAGGAGAAAGTTGGTGATTCGAATTTCGTGAGAAATTTCCTCCGCAACGAAAAACGCCATTGCTTTAATGAGGTCCATCCCAAATCCTGTATCATTTCAGTGACACTCTGTCCCCCACTTCACGATAATACAATACCTGCTGCCCTTTTTTGATGTACTCCTCCAATCCTATCTGGTGAGGATCCCACACCACGCAGCAGTATTCTAAAAGAGGAAGGACTCGCGTAGTGTAGGCAGTCTCCTTAGTAGATCTGTAACATTTTCTAAGTGTCCTGCCAATAAAACGCAGTCCTTGGCAGTTAGTGCAGCCATGTAGAGTAACCGTGGGGCCCATGGAATACCAGTATATGGCTGCCCCAATAATCATAGAACCCATGCCATGTTTCACCCTTTGGACGTAAACTCGGCCACAAGCTGGAAGCAGTGTGAAACAGGACTCAATTTTCTTCCATTGCTTTATAGGCCAGGTTTCATAGCTTCGACGCCAGGTTGCCATGTTAAAGGCATTGTCGTCACTGATGAGTTGTTTAACAATTCCGGCTCGCCCTACAGTTCCTAGCTTATGGAGACCCCTTCGTGTAACTGACACGGTCTGCGAGTGTGTCATTTAGTTCTGCAGTGACTTTTGCATCGGACGTTAGCTTATTTTTCCTCACAGTTCTCCTTGATGACCGCCCAACACGATCACTCATCACACACTTCCGTCCGCGTTGTGACTGAGAGGATGTTGTTTTCCCGCTTTCCCTAACACTCAGTACGTTGCCTCTTGTAACACCAAACACTTCAGCCTCCTTGGTTGCAGAATCTCTCACCATACCAGTACCAACAATTTTCCCACGTTCGAATTCACGTAGGTCCGACATAATGCACTCACAACTACAGTGCACTGTTGTGACCGCTATTGACACATCCAACGTGTTGAGGACATTGCACAGGTGTCGTTCGCTGTCAAATACAGCAGTGCAACCTGCATTGGTTAGCATCTACATTTGTGTTAGAGCGTAATTTCTCGCGTGTTTTCAATGGTTTTTCCAGACCCTGTAAATCTGTATTAAAAAGTTACTAAGGAGCCACGTTATCAAATGGTTCAACTGGCTCTGAGCACTATGGGGCTTAACATCTGAGGTCATCAGTCCCTAGAACTTAGAACTACTTAAACCTAACTAACCTAAGGACATCACACACATCATTGCCCGAGGCAGGATTCGAACCTGCGACCGCAGCGGTCGCGTGGTTCCAGACTGAAGCGCCTAGAACCACTCGGCCACAGCGGCCGGCACCACCTTATCATCAGACCTATTTCTACATCTGTACTCTGCCAGACGCTACACTTCGAATGGTGGAGAATAACTATATCGAGCTAATATTATTCACTTCCTATCCTATTACGCCGATCGGAGTGGCCGTGCGGTTCTGGGCGCTACAGTCTGGAACCGAGCGACCGCTACGGTCGCAGGTTCGAATCCTGCCTCGGGCATGGATGTGTGTCATGTCCTTAGGTTAGTTACGTTTAAATAGTTCTAAGTTCTAGGCGACTGATGACCTCAGAAGTTAAGTCGCATAATGCTCAGAGCCATTTGTCATATTACGTAAATAAATGTAAAAGTGTCTATACGTGTCAATATGTGCCCTAATCTCCGACATTTGATTCTAACGATACCTACAAGAGGTTTACGTTGGGTACTACACACTTGTTCCGTAGTTTAGCAGGAATATGATTTCTTTCAATTTACTGAAAGAATTTGGCGCTCCTTCCGATGATTCTCATTTAAATTCCCAAACAAAATCCGTTTCTCTTTCGTAAAGGCTAACAGACCTATTACAAGCCTAGAATGGATCCCTTGTGTGACTGCTGTCAGAGCTACTTCAAAAGCACGAACTACAAAGACAGAAATAGTTCTCTGGAATAGTTTACATTGGCATCTTGTGTATGAACTCCACTCCAGATGCCTCAGACTTCCTTACAACCACCCCAAGAAGCAAATCCTTGAATTGCCTTTCCTTACTAAGTATTCTACTTATTTTTTTCCATTTCTTATACTTGGTAGTATTACCTTTAGACTCTTCTCTTTGTTATGGCCATTTTCTTACACTTGCCCACACAAAAAAGTGGTGCAGTTCAGTACACCAAGTGCAAATACTACGTTAGTCTGCATTTCCATGTAATCTTCGAATGACAACAGCACGTAACGGAAAAACAATGCGAAAGTGCTGGAGAACTTATCAGAGAAAAGTATTTTATTGTCACTGTTTCTTACAAAAACTATGACTCATGCAAGTACGTACACACCAAAGGAAAACTGTGAACGTTTGGATTTGCAACTATGGTCAGATACATCAGACACAAAATAGACTTCTTTCTCAGTGCCGTTCCAGTCTTGCTTGTGAGCTTACGGTTCGTTCATTAAAGGCACCATCATTCAGGTTCCACAAACAAGCGCCCCAAAGGCGTTTTGCTATCGATGTTGTAACTGGCAATAAGCGGTAGCGCGTGTGATAGTTCGAGAAAGAGAAAATAAATCTCAGCGCAGCCGTAAGCGCAGTAGAACCCAAGTAGTTATTCAGGTATTTGACGCGCTGGCCCTCGTTACAAACGGGTCGCTGTCAAAACATCAGAAATTTTATTAACGACGCATTGTTTCCCGACGCCGAAGGAAGAAAACACGTAAATACTCACGGAAACCCGTTTCTGATTTCGATAGATGGCCTCTCGCCTTTTTTACCTTAATGACCACCATTAAGGCTCCTTGGCACGGGACGCTGTTGACGTCTGTAAATCTTTTTTCTCTAATGCCTAGCTATCTGGAATACACAGAAAGTGCTAATAAGTGGTAAGGAATCGCTTCTCAAAACGTGGAAGCTGAAAACTTTTTTTTAAAAAAAAAAGCGCCAGCTAGCATGAAAAATACAATGTATGGATTCCTGGCCAGCTCTTCGTTTAATGTTCTGAAAATAAAATAACTTCGATGAAATTATGTTCTCCTGTAGGTACCTGAAGCAGACATTTCTGTGACACTCACAGAGAATGTAAAAATGTCACTCGTTGGTTGACCCCAATTTTAATTGAAGTAACAGTTTGGTAGGTGGTTAGTGTTTAACGTCCCGTCGACAACGAGGTCATTAGAGACGGAGCCCAAGCTCGGGTTAGGGAAGGATTGCGAAGGAAATCGGCCGTGCCCTTTCAAAGGAACCATCCCGGCATTTGCCTGAAACGATTTAGGGAAATCGCGGAAAACCTAAACCAGGATGGTTGGAGACGGGATTGAACCGTCGTCCTCCCGAACGCGAGTCCAGTGTGCTAACTCCCATAAACTACGATCGAGTGTTTCACGCAGTGTTCATATTTGTTAAGACTCAGGACCACTTGCTTTAGAGTATAGTCATTCGCCACCTGATACCGTCGTTCTCTTTATTAACAAGATACGAATGTTATAGATCAGTTGGAATAATGTTATAACCCCTACAATATTTACGTTTATGCTCTGTAAATCAGTTCAAAATGTACACAAGAGAGTGCTTTTCAATATTTCATTGACGACTGTAGTATGAGGGGTTTGTCTAGTTACACGTAACTTTGCTTGGTACTAGACTTTTTCTTTTTTCACAACAAACCCATTTAGGAGAGATATGTGCTGTAATTACAAATGCTTTTTGAATGTGTCTAGCAAACAGATTCCTGGGTTTTTCCACGTAGTTTTCCATGAGGTATTAGACAGCTTCCTTGCTTGGAGGAGGGTTCTTCGTACTGATATCAGTCTTCCCCTTATCGCAGGCCGGTGTGGCCGTGCGGTTCTAGGCGCTTCAGTCTGGAACCGCGTGACCGCCACGGTCGTAGGTTCGAATCCTGCCTCGGGCATGGATGTGTGTGATATCCTTAGGTTAGTTAGGTTTAAGTAGTTCTAAGTTCTAAGGGACTGATGACCTTAGAAGTTAAGTCCCATAGTGCTCAGAGCCATTTGAACCATTTGAATCTTCCCCGTATCTACGATGTTTCTGTATGGTGTAAGAGAGAGAACTATACGACTCTGTACGCGCTCTATGTGTTTACCTTGATCGATCTTATTCTCTCATTTTGATCCCTGCACGAGGTCAAGGATGAAGACAGCAGAATTGTTACACTGTGTGATGAAATTCCGGTAATCTACTGACTTTCATGCGTAACGGATCGATTCGAAGTAGAGGGTCAATAACTCACTGACTGTTGCGGATTGGAATGTCTTCGGCCCATATCCTAAATTTACGTAATATTTAAGACGTATCTAAATTGCAGGCAACATAGTTCTGACACAATCTGAAGCCTGCTTGTAATTACCTGATTTGTTTGATACCAGACACACTAAATACATTTACTCGTTTGGATATCTTTGAGTGGATCCAGTATACAGTCCATTTCTCAGACTTGTATACACACATTATTAAAATTTAATGGGAGACATGTGGACATATAGTTCGTAGTGAGATAATAGCCTTTGAAGCTGACTGCTTCATTACACAGATGCATCACACCTGATATGTGGTGATTTGCATAGGTCTTATTGCATCATTTTGATTATATCACGTATCAAAGTGATTGTGCTATTGTAGACGATGCAGGTTGTCAAATTACTTCGTGTACGCGACGCAGGGTGTCAAATTGCTTCGGTACAGGCAACTGAATGCAAGTTGAAGGCTGCTTCTTAATTAACACTGAATTAATTAACATGATCACATTAAATTGCCACAGGCTGATGCAAATGTCAGTAACTACCATTATACACATCCTGCATGTAAATGGCATGCATCAGCACATTATTTTTATACATAGGAGTGGAAAGGACTTTATACTGGAAACACTATTTAAATGTGAAATCTATTTATGTTTTAATGTGCTCTTCAAACCATTATAATTTTAGTGCATCTCCTAGACGATTTTTCTGTAGCCTGCCGTGTTGGCTTGCATTGGAAGTTTGATCTTTATTTAGAGAATAAACACTTTAGATGTTGACATATTTTCCTTAAGTAAATGTATTGATATACAAAATGAGCAACTTCCTCAAACACTGAACCTGTAGTCTTTCGACTCTGGCCTACGGTATCAAGTTAAGCTAAGTATTTCCAACCACTGTGTTGATGGACAGTTCTTCAAAACGTGTCTGATCTGGTCAGGAACTTCACAACAGGTTACCTCAAATACAAGTTCTACAGACTTATCCAGTAGCGTCGCGCGGGTACAATGTCGACTTCCTCCGATTCCTATTTAAGTTTCTTTTTACACTATCATTAGGTTATACCGACCTGTCACTACGCCAACAGGACTGCCGATAGAATTCCTGAATCCCTTCGACGTCCTCTGTCAGACTGATTTGACAAGGACCTTAAACGCTGAATCATTTCCCAAGAGCCGGCCGGTGTGGCCGAGCGGTTCTACGCGCTTCAGTCTGGAACCGCGCGAACGCTACGGTCACAGGTTCGAATCCTGCCTCGGGCATAGATGTGTGTGTGATGTCTTTAGGTTAGTTAGGTTTAAGTAGTTCTAAGTTCTAGGGGACTGATGACCTCAGATGTTAAGTCCCATAGTGCTCAGAGCCATTTGAGCCATTTCCCTAGAACAGGTTGCACGTGAGACCTGAACGTGGTTCGGCTATGAGAAATACTACACCGGTCGTGAATCCTCCCAACAAAGCTGTCATCTATTAACTTTCCCTACAAGTACATCAAATTGAACGATGAGTTTTACGAACAGACTAATGGCGTGGCTATGGGGAGCCCCTGAAGCCCGCTGAAAGCAAATTTCTTTATGGAAAAATTCGAAGAACAGACATCAGAAGCGGCCAAGAAAAAAAAAAAAAACGGATATATGGGTCCGTTACGTTTGTTTAGTCGAGACAAAGCAAGGAGGAACTAGGTCGTTTTCATGAACATCTCAATGGGATTAATCCGCAGATTCAGTTCTCTGTGGAGGACGAGATAAACAGATGCAGCCGCGAAGGATTAGCCGAGCGGTCTGAGGCACTGCAGTCATGGACTGTGCGGCTGGTCCAGGCGGAGGTTCGAATCCTCCCTCGGGCATGGGTATGTGTGTTTGTCCTTAGGATAATTTAGGTTAAGTAGTGTGCAAGCTTAGGGACTGATGACCTTAGCAGTTAAGTCCCATAAGATTTCACACACATCTGAACAGACAGATGCACAGCAGACTACATTTCCTTGATGCGCTAGTGTTCAAGAAAGAAAATAATAGTTGGGTCATACGGTATACCGAAAAACAACACACACGAACCGTTGACTACACCAACACGGTCCAGTTACATTAATGTGATCACGCCTACATTCTATGTCAACGTGCAGTAACCACTTACAGATTATGACAGGTGACAGCACAACAGTGCAAGGTATATAAAGCTTCCTGGGGAGCGTCGGTGGCGGGGGGGGGGGGGGGGGAGGCTTAATAGTGCAGTCCTTGTCGTAATGCGGAAATGATGTCCAGAAGTTCATGATCACACTGGCTTTAGGGCCAAGGGTGAAGGTGCTGCCATGGATGAAGTATATCGTGCATGGCAAAATGGCACTATCCAAAACCAACACTGAGGCAACTGTGGTGCACCAGGAGTCATAGATGGAAGAGGTTAACGATGGCCGCGGAGATGTGTAACGGCGAATGGACGTACAGCTGTCGAGCAACTGACTGCACAGATGAACTAGTGTCTCCTCAATGACAGTTCCGAATATGGGCCCCCGCAGCAAGCACCTGGTTCATGCACCTATGCTGACTGCTGTACATCGGCGTAGTAGGCTGAAATTGGCACGCCAATACCGCAACTGACCGTCTGCTGAGTGGCAACAAATAACCTTTTCAGAAGAATCACGTTTTATGCTTCATGGGACAGAAAGCCGTTGGCATGTACTGCGTGAAACGTCTGAAAGCAAACATTCTGCAACAATCGTCTGAAAGATCCAGGCCATAGGGTGGAATGGTCTGTGGAATGTTTCCTTCGCGATCCCTGGAATATCTCGTCATTTTGGAAGGCACAATGGATCAACACAACTCTCCATCTAACCTTGTGGACCATGTCCGCAACTACATGCAGTTTGCTTTTCTTCTGCAGTATAGCATCTACCAGCGGGACGATGCAACGTGTCACACAGTTCGCAGTGTACGAACGTGATTCGAAGAGCGCCAGGATAAGTTTAGCGTACTGCACTGGCCATAAGACTCCCAGAATTAAAACCCAATCAGTAATCTGTGGGACTATCTCAATCGGGCTGTTCATATCATGGATCCTCAACCGAGAAACCTAGTGCAGCTGACAACGGCACTGCAGTCGTTATGGCTCCACATCCATGTCGGTAAATTCCAGAACCACACTGACTTTTCCTGCACGTCTTGCAGTGGTCCGTGCTGAAAAAGTTGGCTATTCTGGATTTTAAAGGTGGTCACATGAATGTGACAGGACAGTGTAGAATCGTTAGCTGATAGAGTGAGGAATACCTGAGAACCTGAGCTGCTCGACGCAGAGTTGAAAATTCTCATCAATGTGTTGCTGAAGAATGGGAGTTCCGATGTGCAGGAATCTGTAAGATCTAACGTTTTCCTGCCGTTTATTAAAGACATAACTGATCGCATGGGAAAGACTGACGAAATGGTTCAAATGGCTCTGAGCACTATGGGACTCAACTGCTGCGGTCATTATTCCCCTAGAACTTAGAACTAGTTAAACCTAACTAACCTAAGGACATCACAAACATCCATGCCCGAGGCAGGATTCGAACCTGCGACCGTAGCGGTCTTGCGGTTCCAGACTGCAGCGCCTTTAACCGCACGGCCACTTCGGCCGGCGACTGACGAAATGGAATATTCCCTTGACCCACAACACAGCCGAAAGATATACAGGACCACCTCTATTTATAGGATACCACGTAGTTGTGGAAACGTGCATGTGGGTACCACTAAAAGAACGGCCGAAAAACGACTATAGGAGGGCAAGGGCAACTGCAGGAGGGGAGAAACAGACATATCAGGTATTGGTAAATATGCTTTGTAATCAGGAGACAAACGGGTTCGATTTGACGAGACTCAGGTACCGGCACCACAGGTGGATACTATGAAATGCTGTAAAGGGAGACTATAGTGATTACTTAACACCCCAATAATTTTAATCGGAAATTGGAGGCTTTGACAGTAAATGGTATCTCAATTGCGATGCTAAAGATGATGTGTACCAGTCTTCCACCATAGGGCTATAGAAATAGCTCACGACAGCAACCGACAACGGCGGATTGGGCACGAGATTTAAAAAAAAAAAAAATGTGACGACACGCATCTGCAAGGGAGCGCGTGTAAAAGGAATTGCTCTTTAGTCAGTAGAAAGCCAGGGTGTGCTTCGGACCTTCAAAACAGCTACAATCGCCTCGAAGATGTCCTCCGCAAATGGGGACGAAACGTTGGGTTCAAATGGCTCTGAGCACGATGGGACTTAACATCTGAGGTCATCAGTCCCCTAGAACTTAGAACTACTTAAACCTAGCTAACCTAAGGACATCACACACATCCATGCCCGAGGCAGGATTCGAACCTGCGACCGCAGCGGTCGCGCGGTTCCAGACTGTAACGTCTAGAAGCGCTCGACCACCCCAGACGGCCAAAACGTTGGGTTTCAACAAGAAATTCATCCTTCCACGGCATTGGAATATATATACAGTTTGAGCCAGGAGGAAAGGTACGTGTTTTGACAGGTGACAGCATTAGTGATACTGAACAAAAAACTTGATGTGGACATATGACCTATTCCGAATGGTTTCCGAGATAGAAGACTTTTAATGCACATTTGTATTTACTTTCTGTATTATTCATTGTCATTGCTCACAATTTACCACAGTAGTATAGAGGAAGTTGAGGCGAACATTTTGATACAGGACGCTTGTGGTCTATCTGGTCGGAAAACTACCTCAAATTGCCCCACAAAAAGTACCTAACCTACACCGCATGCGCGTCGCGCGACGTCTCCAATATTCTCGCGATCTTTTCATGCAAACTGTTAGTCCCAGACAAAAAATAAATAGGACCTTTCTTGTTGCAAATTTAATTTTCTTTAATAGTGTGCTGAGACATGTTTTAGTTGGAGTGTGCGGTTTTCGAGTTATTAAAGAAAAACGTAGAAGAGTGATAATAAACGTGTTCTATCTCGGAAACAATTCCAACAGGGCATATGTCCATATAAATTTTTTGTTCAGAATCATTAATACTATCGCATCTCAAAGCATGTACCTCTCCTCCTGACGTGTGTGTGTGTGTGTGTGTGTGTATGTGTGTGTGTGTGTGTGTGTGTGTGTGTGTGTGTGTTCTACATCACCTCCTAAACCACTGGACCGACTTCAACCAAACTCGTTACACAAATACCGTATTATCAGGCAACAATCGCTGTGGGGGTAAGAACCACCTAGCCTCATAGTTCAGGAGATATGACGTCATAAAAAGTAAGACACATAAAAAAACTGCCGGATCATGCACGACGTTTAGATGTATATATTACTTTTGTGCTACTGTCTTTAATCGCAATAAATTTCGGAGGGAGTGTCCACCTATAGCGTCAAATGCATTACGAAAGTATATCATGGTACTAAAAATAGTTCCGAAGATATGACGACGTATACACTGAAGTGTGAAATACTGCCGCATCATGCTCGACATTTAAATTTATTACTTCTTTTCTACTAACTCTACTCGCGACATATTTCGCTGACAATATCCACATATGCCGCTGAATGAACCTTCTCAAATATATCATTGTGCGACACACAGTTCAAGACGTATGATGTCATACACACTGATATAGTTGAAGAAATGCCGAATCATGCATGAAGTTTTAAAACATTTATTCTTTGCTACAGACGACTCAACTTAAGGAAATCCCTGACACCTTGGTGCGCCTTTGACAGCTTTCAGCTGTAGGCGAAAACGATAGCCGTTTATAGAGCTATGAAAAAGTTTTTCCGTAGAGACGTTTACAAAATCGCGTAGTAGACACGCGTAGCATCCGCGTACAGAAACTGTCCCGAATCATGTTCCTTAATTTGGATACTGCACTTATACATTTGTACATTATGCATATTTCTTCGTAGAACTGCTTCGAAATTTCAAAGGTGATTTCACGAATACATGTAAAGGAAATTTTTTCGATATTTCACTGCAGACACGGTTCATTTTTGGATCCTGTTTCTAATAGAATATTGACAAAATGAATACTCGGGCAATTTCAGGTTTGTCAGTCAGTATTTTAATAAGTGTGACATTTGCGGCCGTGAAAATTTACATTTTATGAATTCCATATTCCAGATGGATAATGCAAGACTCCAAAATGTATTTCACATAATAAACGCTTTGAAAAACATACTGAGCGACCAGCCATATCCTCTGGTTTGTCACCCATAGAGCATTTCTGGGGTGCGATGGAACGACGTACACTTTCATATAGTCTCCAGCGAACAGTCTTCATGAACTGACACAGCATGTGCTTCAGACATGGTAAGAAAATCCTCGAGACGACATTCGGGACTGTGCTTCAGTGCCTCAAAGAATACAAGAGTGCATTCGTGCCCGTGGGAGGTCGCACTTCACGCTGATGTTGATGACAGACGTAAGCTCGAAACGGAATGAAAGTTTAATGATTTAATACTCGTTATACTGCAAGCATCTCCACACAGTTTGATAAATATAGGACCGGAGCTGGCTGGAGCAGCTCTTGAGTGTGACGTACGGAGTGAGGAGAGCGGACAGGCGGCAGTGTGTGGGGCGGCCCGCGTGTGGCCGCTCGCCCACTTTCCTCTTCATTAGGCGTCGAACCCGCGGCCGGCGGCGATGTCTATCGGCGCTTCATTAACACGTAACGTCCGTCAGGCGGCGGCGTGTAATTGACAATCTGATAGCCCGCTAGCTCTCGCCCTGCCCGCTCTCGTCGACTTTTTAGACGCGCTAAGCATCCGCGCTTGAGGAATCACAGATGCTTGTCGTCGTATTGATCGAAGGCGACAGCCCGCCTCCAAACGAGAAAGTGCTGCTCGCAAGGCCTACATTTGGCGCCGAGCGGTGTGAGGCCGGAGTAATTTTTTCGAGCTAGTCCCTTAATGAAGGTGACACTTGTCCTTCCAGTACGCTAACGAAACGGAACAGCAAGCAGTTTGCATTTGTACCTATTCCTGAAAGCACGAACAAGAACCTCCTTTACCAGAGAATTTTTTCATGATCTTCTCCATTATTTTAGAAAGATAATTTTAATTCGGGGTCAGTAAATGATGAAACATTTATCCTAGGAATAGCAAAACAACAGACAAGCTTTATTTTTTTTATTTCAGTTATTAGCTTTTTACTCACGGCTTCGTCCGCATACACGTATGCCACACGTATTGCACATCTCCTCCCCCCTTCTCTTTCTATCCATCTCCTCCTTCTCCCTCCCCCTGTTCATCTCCTCCTTCTTCCCCCTCTCTGTCTATCTCCTATGTTCCCCCGTTTTCAACCGTACCGCAGTGGTAGGTGGTCTTTAGCACCACAGTACTTCGTTCCACACAATCAGTAGTATGTGTTCCAAGTTTGGTTGAAATCGATCCAGTGGCTTAGGAAGGGAATTGGTACATATGTATATACATCCGTTTTTATACCACACTGAGCACCCTTCCTTGCCGGTTATGTACTTATTCCAGTCATCTATTAGTCCATCTCCTTCCCCCATCTGTGTCCATCTCCTCCTTCTCTCTCCCTGTCTCTTCATGTTCTCCTCCTCTACCCTTATCTTCCCACTACCCCCATTTCAATAGGAGGTTCGTGATTCTCCCCTCACAGTATTTCCTTCCAGTAACACGTGAACCAAGTTTGACTGCAATCGATCCAGGGGTTTAGAAGATATACAACCGCTCGCTCACCGATAGATCTATACCTACGGATTGGAAAATTGCGCAGGTCGCATCAGTGTTTAAGAAAGGTAGTAGGACTAATCCATCTAACTACAGACCTATATCACTGACGTCGGTTTACGGTAGGGTTTTGGATCATATACTATATTCAAACATTATGAATCACCTCGAAGGAAACGATCTATTGATACGTAATCAGAATGGTTTCAGAAAACATCGTTCGCTCGAAGTAATAGCCGCTATCGACAGGGGATCTCAAGTTGATTCCGTATTTCTAGATTTCCGGAAAGCTTTTGACACCGTTCCTCAAAAGCGACTTCTAATCAAGCTGCGGGCCTATGGGGTATCGTCTCAGTTGTGCGACTGGATTCGTGATTTCCTGTCAGGAAGGTCGCAGTTCGTAGTAATAGACGGCAAATCATCGAGTAAAACTGAAGTGATATCAGGTGTTCCCCAGGGAAGCGTCCTGGGACCTCTGCTGTTCCTGATCTATATAAATGATCTGGGTGACAATCTGAGCAGTTTTCTTAGGTTCTTCGCAGATGATGCTGTAATTTACCGTCTAGTAAGGTCATCCGAAGACCAGTATCAGTTGCAAAGCGATTTAGAAAAGATTGCTGTATGGTGTGGCAGGTGGCAGTTGCTAAATAACGAAAAGTGTGAGGTGATCCACATGAGTTCCAAAAGAAATCCGTTGGAATTCGATTACTCGATAAATAGTACAATTCTCAAGGCTGTCAATTCAACTAAGTACCTGGGTGTTAAAATTACGAACAACTTCAGTTGGAAAGACCACATAGATAATATTGTGGGGAAGGCGAGCCAAAGGTTGCGTTTCATTGGCAGGACACTTAGAAGATGCAACAAGTCCACTAAAGAGACAGCTTACACTACACTCGTTCGTCCTCTGTTAGAATATTGCTGCGCGGTGTGGGATCCTTACCAGGTGGGATTGACGGAGGACATTGAAAGGGTGCAAAAAAGGGCAGCTCGTTTTGTATTATCACGTAGTAGGGGAGAGAGTGTGGCAGATATGATACGCGAATTGGGATGGAAGTCATTACAGCAAAGACGTTTTTCGTCGCGGCGAGATCTATTTACGAAATTTCAGTCACCAACTTTCTCTTCCGAATGCGAAAATAATTTGTTGAACCCAACCTACATAGGTAGGAATGATCATCAAAATAAAATAAGAGAAATCAGAGCTCGAACAGAAAGGTTTAGGTGTTCGTCGTTCCCGCGCGCTGTTCGGGAGTGGAATGGTAGAGAGATAGTACGACTGTGGTTCGACGAACACTCTGCCAAGCACTTAAATGTGAATTGCAGAGTAGTCATGTAGATGTAGCTGTAGATGTAGAAGTAACTTCTTACGCATGTCTTCACCAATGTACGCACGTGTCACATATATTTCTCATACATTTAACGTATTCCACACATATATGTACAAATATTTCACCTGTACCTCTAGCGAATTTCGCCCTGCAGTTTTATTTTCACTCAGGTCAATGCTTATGACGATATATCTCCTGAACTGTATGTCGCACCCCGACATAATTTTTCTGATACATTTAGAGGCATATGTGAATACTGCTTGCAAAATGTGTAGCGAATTCGTTAGTAGTAAAGAAGTAATAAATTAGAAAGTCAAGCTTTATGCGGCAGTTTTACTGTACGCACATTGGAAATATATTAAGCGGTAAACGTTTTTCTTTTCATCATTTTGTGGCTGTTGCCTGCGAGGAAATATTTCGTACGGTTTGAAATTATGTGTGAAATTTGTTGCAAGTCACTAAGAGCCGTCATTCTCAATAAATTATGGATATTTGCGTGTCATAGGCTACACTGCTTTTTTAACCCCACCCTTGTGATATGTAGGTGGCTCTTACACCCTCAGCGATTCCTTCTAGCCCGCATCTCGTGGTCGTGCGGTAGCGTTCTCGCTTCCCACGCCCGGGTTCCAGGGTTCGATTCCCGGCGGGGTCAGGGATTTTCTCTGCCTCGTGATGGCTGGGTGTTGTGTGCTGTCCTTAGGTTAGTTAGGTTTAAGTAGTTCTAAGTTCTAGGGGACTGATGACCATAGATGTTAAGTCCCATAGTGCTCAGAGCCATTTGAACCATTTTTGATTCCTTCTAGGCAGTGAGGGGTACGTGAACCAAGTTCGGTTGAAATCGGTCCAGTGGTTTAGGGGGAGATGTAGAACATACATACATAAACACGTACGTACATATATACATACACCGAAGCGCCAAAGACTCTGGTATACGCATGCGTATTCAAATACAGAGATATGTAAACAGCCAGAATACGGCGCTGTGGTCGGCAACGCCTATATAAGACAAGCGTCTGGTGCAGTTGTTAAATCGCTTACTGCTACTACAATGGAAGGTTATCAATGAGTCTGAATGTGACGTTATAGTCGGCGCACGGGCGACTGTACACAGCATCTTCAAGGTAGCGATGAAGTGAGGATTTTCTCGTGCGACCATTTCACGAGCGTACCGTGAATATCAAGAATCCGGTAAAACATCAAATCTCCGACATCGCTGCGACCGGAAAAAGATTCTGCCAGAACGGGACCAACGACGACTGACAGAAGTGTAACCCTTCCGCAGATAGCTGCAGATTTCATTGCTGGGCCATCAACAACTAACAGCGTGAGAACCATTCAACCAAACATCATCGTAATGGGCTTTCGGAACCGAAGGCCCACTCGTGCACTCTTCATGACTGCAAGACACAAAGCTTTACGCCTCGCTTGGGCCCGTCCACGCCGATATTGGACTGTTGATGACTGGATACATATCGCCTGGTCAGACGAGTCTCGTTTTAAATTGTATCGAGCGGATAGACGTGTACCGGTATGGAGACAACCTCGTGAATCCATGGACTCTGCATGTCAGCAGGGGACTGTTCAAGCTGGTGTAGGCTCTGTAAGGGTGTGAGTCGTGTGCAGTTGGAGTGATAATGGACGCCTGATACATCTAGAGACGACTCTGACAGGTGACACGTACGTAAGCATCCTGTCCGATCACCTGCATCCATTCATGTCCAATGTGCATTCCGATGGACTTGGGGAATTCCAGCGACATCCCACACGTTCAGAATTGCTGCAGAGTGGCTCCAGGAACACTCTTCTGAGTTTAAACACTTCCGCTGGTCACCAGACTCCCCAGACATGAACACTATTTAGCAGATCTGGGATGCCATGCTACGTGCTGTTCAAAAGAGAACCCCATTCCCTCGTACTCTTACGCATTTATGGGCAGCCCTGCAGGATTCATGGTGTCAATTCCCTCCAGCACTACTTCAGACATTAGTCGAGTCCACGCCACGTCGTGTTCCGTGCTCGCGGGGGTCCTAACGATATTAAGCAGGCATACCTGTTTCTTTGGCTCTTCAATGCATGTATGTACATCCATTTTTATAATATGTCAGGCCTGGCTGACAAACACGGCATTACCCGTGTATTTATTTGCTCTAATCTTCTATTTGTCCATATCCTGCTCCCCCTCCTCTCTGCCCATCTCCAAATTACAGGTAAGTAAAGTTCCGTGTTCTAGCCCTAGACAGGCCAGTCAGGCCCGATCGACCGCTGTGTCATCCTCTGCCATTGGCGTCATCGAACGAGGTATGGAGAGGCACTTTGTCAGCACACAGGTCTCCCGGTAGTTGTCGGGTTTCTTGACCTTTTAAGCGCTACTTATCGGTCGAGTAGCTCCTCAGTTGGCCTCACGAGGCTGAATACACCCCGTACTGGTACTCCCACCAAGGAAAAATCCCGAGCAGTATCTGAAATCGAAGCCGTGTCCCCTTATGGCAGTCAGCCTCGCTAACCACTCAGCTATGGAGGCGAGCCATCTCCACATGAGTTTATGTGTGAAACAGATCACGTTAAGCGTATAAACAAAGCATAGAACTGGCTTGACATTATGTTTAAGGTTTGCTGGCAGTCGCTAAGTGCTGTATTTATCAAACACTGGACAAGTATAGCCTGTGTAATTTGCATCCATTTTAAGAATGATTTTTTTTCACGCATCTCAGTGTTTCTGACATAATATCTCCTGAACTATGATCGTACAGTGACATAGTTTTTGCAGATACATTCAGTGGTATATGTGGATACTGACTGCTCAATGTGTTGCGAAGAGTTAGTACTAAAGGAGTAACACAGAAAAAATCACTCAGTGGAAGAATCTTAAGATAATGTAATTCAAACACGAAAGGCGTGGCCTACAAGACATTTGCAACGTCGATACTTGTTCACCGTCACTATTCGCTACGTTACGGAATCCTTCAGTAAGTGCGAAAACGTTACGGAGATGTTCATCAAACTTACGTGGCAGTTGCTACCAGAGAGACGTTGAGCTTCACAGAGAGGTTTATTGTTCAAATATCGGGCGTATATGTTCGAAGCATAATCGGGGAACATATTACTTTCCCCCATGTACGTCTCGCGAAATGACTACGTTGAGAAAATCGGAGAAATTTCAGCTCATGCCGATATATATTGACAGCCGTTCTTCCTACGTAGTCTGCCGGTGTGGCAGAGCGGTTCTAGGCGCTTCAGTCTGGAACCGCGCGACCGCTACGGCCGCAGGTTCGAATCCTGCCTCGGGCACGGATGTGTGTGATGTGCTTAGGTTAGTTCGGTTTAAGTAGTTCTAAGTTCTAGGGGACTGATGACCTCAGATGTTAAGAGACCCATAGTGCTCAGAGCGATTTGAACCACTGCTTAGGAGTAACTTTCCTGTCACTGAGACCACTGGAAATATTCTGTGTATTTCTGTACTAGGAGCGTCCACTCCCGTCATAGACGAGGGACGTCTCCTTCGTTGCATTGTCTTTAGTTTTTAATGCATGGCATGGCTTTAGATAATCCAAGTATAGTTGGACTGCGGAAGTTTCCACTACTCGCGCGTTACTCTTGAAAGAGGGTCCAAGTTGATCTGTATGTCGGAGGCTTCTTCGTGACACCAGTGTAATATTTTCTGAAAATGGTCTGTTTGGAATTCTGAAGATATCAGGGGTAAAATAAAGAGAGCGAAAAGCTATTCACAACCTGTACGCAAGCCACACAGCAGTCACAAGAATCTAGGGGGCAGGGAAGGGAAGCATTGGTTGAGAGGGAAGTGAGAGAGGGTTGTAGCCTATCCCGATGTTATTCAATCTGTACATTGAGCAATCAATAAAGGAAAATAACGAAAGATCTGGAGTAGGAACTAAATTTCAGGGAGAAGAAACAAAAATTTTTATGTTTGCCGACGACACTGTAATTCTTTCAGAGACAGCAAAGGACCCGGAAGGCCAGTTGAACGGAATGGGCAGTGTCTTGAAAGGAGAATATAAGATGAACATCAACAAAAACAAAACAAGGGTAATGAAGTGTAGTCAAATTAAATCAGGGGATGCTGAAAGAATCAGATTAGGAACGAGATTCTTAAAGTAGTAGATGAGTTTTGCTATTTCCTGCAGGTTACGTCCGAGTCGAGTCCCACCATACAGGCGTGCATTAGCGATCTCGGCTACAAAGGTGGCTAATGGCTAATAGAGAATGTTTAACGGATAAGACTTGTGTTTGTTTATTATATAAAACAAGGATTCTGGATTTACCTTGCAGCTTTAAAAATAAGAGTGCCTTAAACATGGATCGATCGTTAGCTAAGGGGAAATCATACTAATATATCAAGAAACTGAAACGATTACAAAGCACGGTTTACACGAAGTCATGGTCTCCCTCTTTCCCGATGGTTATACCATCGTACGGTCATAGCTGTTTTTCATTTACCTCCTTTATTTTATTTTAGCTTTGTCACCCTTCCTGTCGCTACAGTCATCCGTTACCCTAAGGGAGGAAAGTCGAGCGCACCATCTGTCTGTGAACTGTATAAACTTCGTGGTTGTGTTATAGTATTTTAACTGATTATATATCGTACGAGGGCTGTTCGGAAATTAAGGATCGATTGGGGGCGAAATGGAAACCACAGCCAAAATCCAATGAACCTTTGCGCACATCTGTTAGGCAGTATCTCTGGTATGCCCATCGATCGCGTCAAGTCGCTCTTTTCATTTCTGAGCGCACAGTCAGCTCTTAAACATGCCTAGAAAACAGTGTCTGCTGGTCTCCTGCCAAGTATGGGTACTTGCCGTGACATTTCGCCTGATTCATGCAGCCCACATAACGTAACTTTCATGCATTTCCTTCTTCATGACAATTCTCGGCAGCACACTGCAGGGGCAACGAAGATGCTCCTACAGCTCCTGATCGCCCAACGTATAGCATAGATGTGGCTCCTTGTGACTTTCATCTCTGCTCCCATGAGCCATTAGCTATGGAGACGTTAATTTGGAGCAGACGACGAGCTGCAGCATTGGCGGAAAGCATAGGCGCCTACCTCCTAGGACGAGGGAATTGAAAAGTTGGGACAGATGTCTAAATCGGAGCGGCGACTATGTAGAGAAGTGGCTGGAAGGTGTTGCTAACTGTTGCAAATAAAATTTTTTTGTTTTTTTTTATTTCCATTTCGCGACCGATCTGACGTTACTTTCAAAATAGCCCTTGTATTTTCTGATGTGGTGATGGGTGGGGAGGGGTGGGGGTGGGGGGGCGGGAGGGGAGCGGAACAGCCCAGCATTAGCGTAATTGAGCGTATAAAACCGCCCAAAAGTCACACTGAGTGTGGCCGGTGTATCAGGACAACGGTCGCCAAAACACAGCACGGTCTCGACCCGTGTCAGGCTCACATACGTGCCCCTTGCCTCTCAGGGTAGTGAGCCGCTCTTTAAGCTATACGAATTCGTCGTGCACCTCACATCGTAAAAACGTGCTTAAATATGGACTAATATTGCCAACGACGCTGACTTACTTCTACACTAAAGACCAGTCTGTTACCACAGTCTTTATTTTGTATTCATATTCGGTGGCTTCACCAGCTCACAACCAAACTCTCAGCTTCAGTTTAACACGGAGCTTGGGCTTCGTCACAGATCTGTCTAAGGCTACAATCTAGATTTCGAGACGGAATATTGGAAGTTATATAAAGTACTGAAATTCCTTTTGTCACCCCTCGAGCGGCTTACATATCTCAGGTTTGTGAGAAAGGAAGGTTTTCGATACATTTCCACGCTGTCGCCTGATGACCAAAATACGAGAGTTAGTAGATGTGATTGGGTTGAATAATCACTAACAAATGGAATACAGCATGTCTTTCTTAACGTAGAGGAATCTTCAGACGTAAAAGTAACATCGGGCTTGTGCAAAGGGAGTGTTACAGTACTATTACTGTCCACTATTTACATAAATTTTCTCGTTGATATCGTTTTAAGTTACGTGAGGATGCTGTCATATATTGCTCTTGCATACAGAGAACTCGTTAGGCTAGAAATTTGCAGCAAAATGCAGGAAGACCAGTAGCTGAACAATTATTGGTGCAGTGGTTGACAGTTTACTAACAGCGTAAATTAAGGTAACCTATTGGGTATAAATACGCAGAAAACACGTCACTGTATGTCTGCTCGATTGCCGAACATTCGCTAGTAGCAGTAACAGTCATTAAATATCTCGAAGTATGCGTACGTAACGATTTAAAGTGGAACAACACAAAACTAACGGCAGCAAAGGCAGATGCCAACTTGAGATTCATTGGAAGGATCCTCAGGAAGTGTAGCCCACGCACAAAGGAAGTAACTTACAAAACCCTCGTTCGACGAATATTCGAATATGACTCGGTAGTCTGGAACCATTGCCAGACAGCACTCGTGCTGTATTTCCCAGAAGATACCGAACACAGCCATACACGGAAGAGCTCCGAGCTGCCTACTATTCAGGTGCAACTGTGCTACAGCATGCCTCCAGCAGAGGGCGCACAAGGCAATACTACCGTTTTACATCATACAAATACTTCCAGCATCCTGCCAGCAGGCACGGATATAAGGCGACAAAAAGGCTCCACTCAACACAGTAATCGGCAAGGTATTGCACAATACCTCAAGACAGCATCAGGAATTTGTCAATGGTCGTAACCAAGAAGATCCAGATTAGACATTCTAAAATTGATGGTCGTATTGTTCACAGGATCCAGGACCAGACGAGCGTTGAGGACAGATCAGTGCAAACGAAAACTGGGGTGGTGCCACACAACACCTTCATAATAATTATTTGTGAAGTTTCTGTTCATACATTACTGTAAGTTGTTTGCTAATCTGTGTTGACATCATTTGGCCATGGGTATTGGCTAACAAAATTCTGTCCTTTGACGGAGACTTTACAGTTGCTGTGTGCAAACAAGCCACCTCTTTACAGCAACTAATATCGGTGGTAAGGCGTTTTCTTCCTGCCACATTTATGTGTTTGATGTCAAACATATTTGATGAATACAACAGTTAGTGAATACAACAGTTACAAACAGCGAAGATCCAAAGAAGAGCAATGTATTTCGTCAAAGATCCCCTCAACAGTCGCGAAAGGAACACGGACATACTTATCCATCTCCTGTGGCGGACACACAGTGAAGTGGCGCAGTGGTCAGCATAGTGGATTCGCATTCGGAAGGAGGTCTGTTCACATCCTCGTCCACATCTGGGTTTTCCGTGATTTCCCTAAATCATTTAAGGCGCATTCGAGGATATTTTTTTTTTTTTTTTTAAAAAAAAAAAAAAAGATCACGGCCGATTTCCTTCTCCATGAATCTGTAAATGTAGCTTGTACTCCGTCTCTAATGACCTCAACAGCTAGGACATTAAACTCTAATCTTCCTTCCTTCCTGTTTTTTCTTTCTTTTTTCTTTTTTTTTTGTGTCTTCAATGGTAGACTCGAGATGAGAGGCACTGTGCATCACTGTGTGGTTTACATTTAAAATTTCGAGAACGTACGTTCCTAGAAAATTCTTCCTTCTACGTATATCACGCGTGACATTAAATTTGGAGAGAAACGAACCCTGAGGGAGCCTAACCAACAATCTTTCTTACCGCGCACCATTCGCGACTGGAAGAGGAAAAGGGGGAAGTGACAGCGGTACACAAAGCACCCCCCGTCTGGTGCCTTGCGGAGTGTGGATACAGATGTAGGCGTGCGTACCTTCTGGTCGCCGAAGCGCATCTGGCGGCGGGCGTTGCGCGACACGTTCATGCGGCAGAGGAAGAGCCGGCGGTCGTCCCCCGGCGAGGCAGCCTGGCGGGCCAGCTCCGCCTGCACCGCCGCCTGGTCCTGCTTGTCGATGATGTCGTACACACTGTCCCCGTGGATCAGCAGGTCTTCCTGCAACACCCAACCACACATCCCTCACTCATTTCTCCAAATCTAAGCCATTTCTTTTTTATTCCTGAAATTCAATTTAAGAATAATAGTGAAATATCAGAAGTTGTGCCGGGCCGGGACTCGAACCCAAATTTCCCGCCTATCGCGAGCGACCACCCTGCATCTTAAGGATACATGGTACATATAAATGGTGGAAAAATCGATTTTTTATGACTTTATTAAATTCTATAGTCTTTCCTGATTACATTTATATATACATTATAGGGTTTCAAATGAAAAATGACCTATATTTACCAAATTTTAAAGTTACGTTGATTTATGCCGCGACACCCCCTTTATTTCTGTTACAAAACCCAACATTATTTTGAAAAGAACTGTGAATTTCGTTTCCAGCGATTATATGTGTGATACATTGTATATGTTGGTAACAGTCCCGGTTTCTAGTGTCTGTGAATGATTATCTTTGCTAGTATTTAGTTTTGTTTCGCTGAAGCAGTTTGTTCACGTGTTGCTGAATGTTTGTTGTCCAGGTGCTACAGATATTTGTGGAAGTACATATCCTTTAGTGTGCAATAAATACGAACTACGCCACGCATCAAGAAATTCAATAAAGGGAAATTCCGAGGTAACCAGTTCACAAACAAAGCAAGCCACACTGTTGAAAGTAACCTATGTATCAGTTCTTCAGGGAAGAAACTCCCACATGGAACACCTGCTGGTGATTCAAATTTTTGTGTTAAGAATGACGCTGTTTGTAGTGGATTTGTTGTTGTTGATGTGTGCATTTTATCTTCTTTGATGAAGGAAGTGGCGAAGTGTAAACAATGTGATGGTGTAATAACTGAACAACAAAGTAGCAGGTTTAGCGTCAAAATTAGTTGTTCTGTGTAGATCCTGCAATAAATCTACCTCGAAAATGGCTTCGAACATTGTGCATTATTTATATGAGGTGCATTTGGAGTTAGTGTGTGCAATGCGTGCCATATGAAAAGGAAAAAAAGCTCCTCAAACGTTTTGTGGTTTGATGGACCTTCCTCCTCCTCCCAGTAGGTTCAGCAAGTACTTAAAAATGCTTTTAGGTGCCTTGGCAGTCGTGTCTAAGGCATCTATGAAATGTGCAGTAGAAGAGACTGTAAATATTAGTGAAACCAGGGACGTTGCTGTCGCACTTAATGGGATATGGCAACGTCGAGGACATCGTTCCTTGAATGGTATTGTATGTGCTACTTCTCTGGAGAATGGAAAAGTTGTTGATGTTGAGTTCTTATCCAAGTACTGTCACACCTGCCATAGTAACAATGAAGGACATATTGAACATCAGTGTTCTAAGAATTATGATGGCTACAGTGGAAGTATGGAGTGTGATGGAGCTCTAAAAATATTTCAGAGGTCGGTGCCCGTTTATAACGTTGGATATACGAAGTGCCTAGGTGATGGGGACTCTAAGGCTTTCAGTAAAATTAATGAGTTCACTGTTTATGGTGATACCTTGGTAACAAAACTTGAGTGTTTTGGACATGTGCAAAAGAGGATGGGTGCCAGATTGAGGAAGCTACGAAGAGGACTCAAAGGAAAGTTGCTATCTGATGGAAAATCTCTGTCTGTCCGAGGCAGATTGACGGAAACTGAGATTGACCTTCTTCAGAGTTACTCTGGACTGGCTGTTAGACGAACTGCACCTCTGAATGATGTTACAGCAATGAGAAAAGCTGTATGGGCCACCTACTTTCATAAGTTGTCCACAGATGATACCCTGTTCACGGACCTTGCCCTAAAGGAGCAGATTCTTGGTGTGGTTACCAAAAAGCAAAAGAAAGTGGTCAACTATACCATCATAAGCATCCTCTTCCTTAGCCTGTTATGAATGAAATAAAACCAATTTTTAGAGACCTGAGTGACCCTGATTTGCTTAGTAAATGACTTCATGGGGCACTCAGAATACAAAAGAAAGTTTCACCCATTGCATATGATAAAGATTACCCAAGAATGTTTTTGTAGGACTAAATACATTAAAAGTTGGTGTACTAGATGCACTGATATGTTTCAGTGATGGAGTGATAGGAAGCCTGGAAGTCCTGAGAAATTTAGGCATAAAACGTGGTTCTAATATGGAAGATCAATTGCTTGTGTGTGACAGACAACGGATGCATGAAGCTGAAAGATTCGCGCTTCATGTTACCAAAGAAGCAAAAAGTACTAAAAGGAATGCCAAGAGGAAACTTGAAGATGAAGATATGCTGCGGGATGAAGATTATGCTTCAGGAATGTTCTGAGGCACAGTTTAATTGGACTCATATCTTCATTCCCAATTTCCCGCAAATTGTATTTTTCAGAATTCAGGTAGATTTCCTAAAGTTTATAAATCATTGGTTTATTTTTTTCTGTAACTTTGAATAGTCTATACTTGTGTAGTACACCTACGGTTTATTGCAGAATCAACTAAATTATATAAAAACTAATATTTTTATTAGGAAAAAAATTATAAAAATTAAAATGTAAGATGTGATATTTTTATCCTTGTAATATACATAATAGGTGGAATTAAATAGGTCTAATATCTCAGCCATCATATCATGCATATTTGGTAAAAATTTGGTTTCCTTCAAACGAATAACATTGGATTTAATGATACCTTAATTTGAGGAAGTATTTTGGAAAAAAATTGCATCAGTTTCTTTGTAATTTTCTTAAATACCCTAAGGAGGTTCAAAAATATTCAAAATACTTCTAATTTGTTTACAAAGTGTGCTGCATTAACTGATATGAACAAAAAATCTGTAAAACATATACATTATAAACAGTGCCTGAAAGAAATAGATGTTGATTTTTACATAATGTTGAGCCGAAAAAGTACCCTGTATCCTTTAGCTGTCCAAGCAGCTCTCCGAACCGACCCAAACTTCCATATACCACATGCCTATCTATTTCTTCTCATAGCTTATTAATGAATTACTAATGTATAACTATAACAGTTAAGCGGAATTTCGGGAATAGATTTCAATTTTTGAAACTGTTCTTCCCCGTCATATATATATAAAAGGCGAAGACGAGTCTGTGACGACAAGATAGTCTATGACTTCTCGTTGATTGCTTCGAAAAATGCACGGGAATCACGAGATGTCCGAGTGTGGATAAATGAATTATTAATCTGTGAGAGGAAGTAGATTTGTGTGCGACGTATGGAAGTCGGGATCGGTCCGGGCAGCGATCTCGGATAGCCTTAGTAGTAAGGTGACCGTTCGCGATATGCGAGAAATCCGGATTCGAATACCGATCCATTACAAATTTTCAAATATCGGTGTAAGTAGTACATCTATACCCATTACAGTTAAGTTGAATTTCCGGGATTAATTTCAGTATTTGAAACTGTAATGCGTATCAAACATAAATATAAGGCAAATTCTTAGTACGATATTAATTTTTCTTACTTCATTACTGCTTCATCTACATTCAATATCTCATCGGAAGTATCCGGACACCCATATGTAATGTGGATTTAACCAGTACTTGTTGCTGGAGGCGGAGCCGCCACCGTAAAAGGAATAGTTGCCTATTTCGACTTTTGGTGAAGTGACAATGAAGTAGAAACGCGAAGGAACAGCTAAACCAAGACCAAGAAGAGCTCATATACTGACGGACGGGGACCGCCGAGTGTTGTGGATTTTGGTTGTAATAAATTGCACGAAATCAGCGCAAGAAATCACTAAGTGTTCCAAAGTGCTACTAGCAGTCCAGGTACCACAATTACTGTGTGTAGTAGTCAGAAAGAATGGGGTACAATTGTGAAGCAGCTTATCATAAGTCACACTTTTCTGTAGTTAGTGCTAACCGATGCTTAGTCACTGAACGGTGGATAACTGCAAACGAATCATTTGGAGTGGTGAATCACGCTATACCCCGTGGCATTCCGATGTAAGGGTTTGGGTTAAGTGAATTCCTGGATGGCGTTACGTGCCATCATGTGTAGAACCAATACTGAAGTGCGGAGTAGGTTGTGTGACGGTGTAGGGATGTTATACGTGGTTATGGTGTGGTTCCATTATTGTGTTAAGGAAAATGATAAATTCTGAAGGAAGTGAAGATGTTTTACAGCATTGTTTACTGTATTCAGCAGAGGTAAAAAGCAGCATTTACAAGGCAATGGTTTGTGTGCAATAGCATTCCTGAAATGGACAGGCCTGCTTGGAATCGTGACCAGAACCTAGTGGTAAACTTTTCGGATGAGTTAGAACGTCGACTTCGCTCCAGACCACAGAGTCCAACATCACTTCCTTCCCTGGTTTCGGCTCTTGAGAAAGAATTAGCAGTCATTCCTCCACACACATTCAAACACCTCACTGACTGTCCCAGAAGAGTTCCCAACATCACAAAGGCGAAGGGTGTATACATTCCAAATTAATGTCCATTGATAGATGTCAGGATACTTTTGTTCATATAGTGTAGATATCGCAATGGTAGTAATAATCCACGTGCCCCTATCGTAAATATGTGCACAAATCGTTCATTGTCCGCAGCTCGTGGTCTAGTGGCTAGCGTTGCTGCCTCTGGATCACTGGGTCCCAGATTCCATTCCCGGTCGAGTTGGGGATTTTCTCTGCCCGGGGACTGGGTGTTTGTGTTGTCCGCATCATTTTCATCATCATCATCATCACAGTGGCTACACTGGATTGTGTAAAAATTGGACTGTGCAAAAATTTGGACTGTGTACGGGCGCTAAAGACCGCGCAGTTGAGCGCCCCACAAACCAAACATCATCATCATCATCATCAAATTGTTCATTTATTCAGTAGGACCTCGAACGTTGATAAGGGTATTGATCTTGGTTTTATTTACTAGCTGTTTATCTGGCGTTGTCTGGTTACTTTTTTTTTTAATTCCTAAGGGACCATACTGCTGAGGTCATCGGTCCATAGACTTACATACTACTTAAACTAACTTATGATTAGAACATACACACACATATACACATATACACAACACACACACACACACACACACACACACACACACACACACACACACACACACACACCCATGCCCGAGGGAGGACTCAAACCTCCGGAGGGGGGGTCTGGTTACTAATGTATCCTAATCTTATAAGGGATGAAGTCGAACTCAACCGACAATATTTTAGAGATCTTTCATGGATATTACCTAAGTCTTTCGCTATGAGGGTCTCTGGTGGCTCGTTGTGGTTTATTCCGTTTCTTACCTCCAGCTACCTATGTTTCTGCAAAAATATCTACACAGCTCTTAAAAAGGACTGTAATATGCAATCACTAAAACACGTTGTTTCATATGAACAGACGCAAAAGTACTGTGATGCGGTAACCGTCGCTGCATGAACAGCTCAGCATGCATCGTTGTGAAACACGTCAAGAAACGAGAACTTCTAATTTCATAATCAGATGGGCGGTAAGGAAATTCTGAACACAGTAATTTTAAAGAGAATAACTTATGAACTGTATGACATTCTTTCGGCGTTGTTGAAAATGGTTCAAATGGCTCTAAGCACTCTGGGACTTGACATTTGAGGTCATCAGTCTCCTAGACTTAGAACTACTTAAACCTAACAAACCTAAGGACATCACACACATCCATGCCCGAGGCAGGATTCGAACCTGCGATCGCAGCAGCAGCGCAGTTCCGGACTGAAGCGCCTAGAACCGCTCGGCCACAAGGCCGGCCACGTTGTTGAGAGAGATAGTCATACAACGTCAAGAATTGCTACGAAGTTGCAGAGAAAAAGAAAAAAATCGAGATAAAACTGCACATCAGTTACAGCAAAACTGTCAAACGACGTAAGACGAAGAGTAATGTAAGTGTTGATTTTAAGCTGGATAGTAATGTAGGATCAATTTAGGTTTCGAGAGAAATATAACTGAAAAAGAAACCCTAAAGATAGAAAAACAGCCAGTAAATATTCAGAACGTTAACGTCATTTGCGTTCACTGTAGCACTTCTCGATGTTCAAACTACAATGCTGTTCCTACACACACGTTTACAACAGTTCTAACCTGTAGTACGACCTGCGTATACTATTGTGGAATCACCAAATTCGCCCACTTGCATGCCAGTTGTGATAAGACGGTTTCAGAATTAAGTTACTACTTAGTCAAAATCGAAAATGTTGTGGATTTCGATAATGAAGATATAATTAACCGAGTACGCTTAAGCAAACGTAATGGGGGCCGCATTTAGGCAGCTTCTTGTGTCTTAAAAGAAAAAGACTCATACGAAGAAGAAGAAAGGAAAAAATGTGTTAACTCCTTGCAGTCAACAAATACTATCGTTAGTACAGTGCTATAAAATCTCTGTGAGCTCGCATTCGACGTTGTGGTGAGTAAAGAAGAAGAACAACAACAACGAGAACAATAACGTGATTAGTTAAATACTGAATGGAAAGAAAAATTTCTCATTGACGACCCTATCACTCGTTTCGAGTATGAGCAGAAACCATCTGGACAACCAGATTTCGCTAATCATTCCATATCGATTCTGATTCAAAATTAAAACAATTGCCTACCGCCTTCCGAGGATCATATGTATATCGAAGCAAGATTTCTCTGTTAAACAGGAGTGCAGGAAACAGCTGACATCGCTCTTCATTGCCGTTTGAATAACCGAACTATTGATCATGTGCGCAATTTCGGAATTGCTACACTAATGAAAGGATACGTATCTCTTACGCCAAGCCACACAATCACATTGCAGAATATTAGTTGGGTAGGAGAGAGCTGAACTAAAAGAACTGTTGATAATGATAGACGTTTCATCTTCAGCACGAGGTATATATTAATCAACTCTTCATCTGTAAACCTATCCCTACTGTGTGTATCACTATTAACGTAAATTAACAGTGCCTGGGAAACGAACCCGACACAGAACTGAGCAATACTGAATGGAAGTTTGAGGGCGAAGCGTTGACTGGGCATTACTGTTACAAGTAGTATAGTCTGCTGTAACTTCGAATAATTTTCAGACTTTCGTCTCTCGCCAGCCCAATAATAGAAGTTTAATATATTTTTTATTCCATTTTTAATGATGTCTTCACTTGTAGTGTACTGCTGCTTTTTCTGAAATGTAAAAGAAATACTCTGAATTTTTTTTCCAAATGTGATAAGTCATTTTCCTAGGAAAAAATATTCTATGGCCATTTAAAAGGCTTGCAATCGAGAAACCTTGTTAATATTTTACTCACTCGTATATCTGTTACATTATTACTCTATTACACACCAATAATCAGTAAGTGAAATCAAATTTAGCAGAATTGTTATTAGGAACCAGTCATAACATATTTAGAAACCAAAGCTATGGGAAATCAACGCAAATATTTAATTGTTTAAACATTAACGAAATCCATTTAATTTGTAAATGTCCCATGTTCTATGGTAAAAGATCTTCTTCTGCTTTAAGATACAAGATAATGCACGACCGACGAAATATGCCTTAACCGTTCATATGTTGTATAGTCTGATCAGAAACAGTCTGGAAAGCTTGCAAAGGTACTGTAGGGTAGGTTGTGCTGAGTAATAATTTTTAAGAAAAAATTCGATATACTGCGCCATTTCTGAGTTAATTAGCGTTGAAGTTAGCCAGTCACACCTTCGCGCGTGCACAAATTCAAGCGGCCCACCAGATACAAAAAAATGGCTCAAATAGCTCTGAGCACCATGCGACTTAACTTCTGAGGTCATCAGTCGACTAGAACTTAGAACTAATTAAACCTAAGGACATCACACACATCCATGCCCGAGGCAGTATTCGAACCTGCGACCGTAGCGTTCGCTCGGTTCTAGACTGTAGCGCCTAGAACCGCACGGCCACTCCGGATACAATTAGTGTCAATTGTTCTAATAGGCATGGGCAACCTTTGATAGCCCGTGGACCTCATTCACGTGCTTGCTTACGCTCGCGGGCTGGGTCATCACGTGACGTGACAGCATGGCTCCTAGCTCATAAAGCCAAAACTACAGCACTCGTGACGTGAATGTTTGTGGGGTAATGCACCGATATGAATGGCACCGCTTCCTCGGCATGCCACGCCAGTAAATTATGGTTCGAAACTCGCCTTTCTGAGAGTACTTTAATTTTATGTTCATCACGTCTTCAGATGTTTGCATTTACTTACTTTTCGTGAACCACGGTAGATAATTCCGTCTGGTGACGTTACCGGCACTTGACACGGTAAGAAAAGAATATAAGCGGAGCAGCGATCAATGAGGAACCATTCTAGTGACGGTACTGGCTGCAAACGGGATACTCCAATGACATGGATGAAGGGCAACAGATTTCCTAGTTTTCCGTAAAGCATTTGGCACAGTGCCACACCGCCAACTCTTAACGAAGGTACAAGCACACGGAGTAGGTTCCCAGGTATGTAAGTGGCTCGAAGAGTTCTTAAGTAACACAACCAAGTATTTTTCCCTCGACGGCGAGTGGTCATCAGAGACAAGGGTATCATCAGGAGGGGAGTGTGACAGGATTGCTGTTGTTTTCTGTAGACATAAATGACCTGGTGGACAGGTTAGGCAGCAATCTGCGGCTGTTTGCTGATGATACTGTGGTGTTTGGGAAGGTGATTGACTGTAGGAAAGTACAAGATGGCTTAGATGAAAATTATAGTTGATGTGATGAATGTCAGCTAGCTCTAAATGTAGAAAAATGTAACTTGACGCAGATGAGTAAGAAAAACAAACCCACGATGTGCTGCTTGACACATTCATGTCGGTTAAATATCTAAGTGCAATCTTGTAAAGCAATATGAAGTGGAATGAACATGTAAGGATTGTAGTTTGGAAGGCGAATAGTCGACTTCGGTTTGTTGGGAGAAGTTTAGGAAAGTGTGGATCATCTCTAAAGTTGACCGCATACAGTACACTAGTGCGACCCACTGTTGAATACTGTTCAGGTTGTTTGGAATCCGCACGAGGTCAGATTAAAAGAAGACATCGAAGCAATGCAGAGTTGGTCTGTTAGATTTGTTACCGATAGGTTCCAGCAGCATGCAAGTTTTACGGAGATGCTTCGGAAGCTCAAACCGGAAACACTGAAGAGAAGGTGAAGTTCTTTTCGAGGAACACTACTGAGAAAATTTAGATAAGCGACATGTGAGACTGACTGCAGAATGAGTCTGTTGCCGCCAACGTACATTTCACGTCAGGTCCGTGAAGATAAGATTAGAGAGGCATATAGACAGTCGTTTTCTTCCTTCGCTCTATTTGCGAGTGGATCAGGAAAGGAAATGACTGGTAGTAGTACAGATATCCTCCGCTGCACACCATACGGTGGCTTGTGGAGTATGGATGTAGATATAAACGTAGATAAGCGACTTTGACAAAGAGCAGATTGCTGTGTCCGCTGGTCGGGCAACGAGCATCTAGGGAACGGCGAAGGTAGTCGACTGTTAGCGTGCAACCACAAGTGTTTCAGAACACGTTGTTCAGCTCACAGTGTTGAGCATGGGGCTCTGCAGCAGACGACTAGTTCGTATTCCCATGTTGACCCAACGACACTGATAATTACTATTTTAGTGGGCAAGGGATCATAGAGATTGGACATTCTGTTGATGGAAATGTCATCTGGACGGATGATTCACGCTGCTTGTTACACCAGGTCGATGATCAAGTTCAGATACACCATCATCCAGAAGAGCAGCTAGTCGAAACGTTCACTGTGCCTTGGACGCGGGCCAGTGAAAGCAGTATAATCCAACAGTCGTGCATTCATATGGGTGCCATGATAGCTGTGGACTATGTATCCTTGTGGACTACTCGCATCCCTTCATGCTTTACGTCTACCCCGAACGATGATGACGTCTTCCAGCACGATAACTTTGCGTATAATAAGGCCTGGATGGTGCTATAGTGGTTGGAGGAGCACGACAGTGAACTCACATTGGTATCTCGGGCACCAAATTCCCCTGGTCTGAACCCGACGGAACATCTACGACGTTGTCGGTCGCCAGTTCCGCGCCCAGACACCACCATCCCGTAATTAATGAGAATTGCGTGACCTGCACGCGGAGAACTTAAAAGGACTTTTAGAATCATGCAATCCAGAATCGCTGCTGCATTGCGCTCCGAAGGTGGACCAACACGCTATTAAGCAGCTGGTCATAATGATTCGGTTCATGAATTAGCATCTTGTAAGTCATTCTTGCTGCGAGAATAATTTCGTCTGCAGCAGCTTGAGGAAAATGATCTTCACATTACCTGAGACCAGTCCAGAAAGTCAGGTAAAACGTAACACCACACCGAGAGATTAGAAGGAATAACATTTTAATGTTTAACCTGGTCACCTGCCGAGCAAGGAATGCTCGACAGATAAAGCGTCTAGCGACTAGCATCTTCTATAAAATTCACTTATCAGATGCTCAGCACTTTCCAGAATCCTCCCTAGACGGACGTGTTTTATATTCGAATTCCCTATTACTAATTTAATAACTGCTCACGCTCGTTCAGTTTTGTAGTACTGTTTCCCGTACGAGATGACACGTCATATACCGTTACTACTATTATCGGACACGCTCGGGCTCTAGTTCACAGAAAATACACTCCTGGAAATTGAAATAAGAACACCGTGAATTCATTGTCCCAGGAAGGGGAAACTTTATTGACACATTCCTGGGGTCAGATACATCACATGATCACACTGACAGAACCACAGGCACATAGACACAGGCAACAGAGCATGCACAATGTCGGCACTAGTACAGTGTATATCCACCTTTCGCAGCAATGCAGGCTGCTATTCTCCCATGGAGACGATCGTAGAGATGCTGGATGTAGTCCTGTGGAACGGCTTGCCATGCCATTTCCACCTGGCGCCTCAGTTGGACCAGCGTTCGTGCTGGACGTGCAGACCGCGTGAGACGACGCTTCATCCAGTCCCAAACATGCTCAATGGGGGACAGATCCGGAGATCTTGCTGGCCAGGGTAGTTGACTTACACCTTCTAGAGCACGTTGGGTGGCACGGGATACATGCGGACGTGCATTGTCCTGTTGGAACAGCAAGTTCCCTTGCCGGTCTAGGAATGGTAGAACGATGGGTTCGATGACGGTTTGGATGTACCGTGCACTATTCAGTGTCCCCTCGACGATCACCAGTGGTGTACGGCCAGTGTAGGAGATCGCTCCCCACACCATGATGCCGGGTGTTGGCCCTGTGTGCCTCGGTCGTATGCAGTCCTGATTGTGGCGCTCACCTGCACGGCGCCAAACACGCATACGACCATCATTGGCACCAAGGCAGAAGCGACTCTCATCGCTGAAGACGACACGTCTCCATTCGTCCCTCCATTCACACCTGTCGCGACACCACTGGAGGCGGGCTGCACGATGTTGGGGCGTGAGCGGAAGACGGCCTAACGGTGTGCGGGACCGTAGCCCAGCTTCATGGAGACGGTTGCGAATGGTCCTCGCCGATACCCCAGGAGCAACAGTGTCCCTAATTTGCTGGGAAGTGGCGGTGCGGTCCCCTACGGCACTGCGTAGGATCCTACGGTCTTGGCGTGCATCCGTGCGTCGCTGCGGTCCGGTCCCAGGTCGACGGGCACGTGCACCTTCCGCCGACCACTGGCGACAACATCGATGTACTGTGGAGACCTCACGCCCCACGTGTTGAGCAATTCGGCGGTACGTCCACCCGGCCTCCCGCATGCCCACTATACGCCCTCGCTCAAAGTCCGTCAACTGCACATACGGTTCACGTCCACGCTGTCGCGGTATGCTACTAGTGTTAAAGACTGCGATGGAGCTCCGTATGCCACGGCAAACTGGCTGACACTGACGGCGGCGGTGCACAAATGCTGCGCAGCTAGCGCCATTCGACGGCCAACACCGCGGTTCCTGGTGTGTCCGCTGTGCCGTGCGTGTGATCATTGCTTGTACAGCCCTCTCGCAGTGTCCGGAGCAAGTATGGTGGGTCTGACACACCGGTGTCAATGTGTTCTTTTTTCCATTTCCAGGAGTGTATAAGCGAACAATGTGGGAATGTGTTTCACTATCCAACAATTTTTATATGTACAGTTCCTTACACCAAAACAAGAAAAAAATGTTTAGCAAACATGGACTCCAAAATGCAAACGTTAAGATCTATGAGCACTTGTTCATCTCTGATACTGTGAGACTCATCTTTTGTGCTTCAAGGCCTTTACTTTCCATATTTTAGGAAGAGGTAGTGAGGACCAAAATAACAAAAAAGTTTCAGTAAACATTGGCTCTAAAATGCACACTTTAAAAGCTATAAACACTTGCTGAGGTTTGCCACTGTGAAACACATACTTGCTCACTGCTCTTAAAGCATGCATTTTAGAGCCCATGTTTACTGGTTATATTTTCTTGTTTTGTTGCGTACTATCTCCTTCCAAAATATGGAAAGCAAACAGCTTGCAATAGAAGCGCTTATAGCTCTAAAGGAAACAATTTGGCCCCGCCGGGTTGGGCGAGCGGTTCTAGGCGCTACAGTCTGGAACCACGCGACCGCTACGGTGCAGGTTCGAATCCTTCCTCGGGCATGGATGTGTGTGATGTCCTTGGGTTAGTTAGGTTTAAGTAGTTCTAAGTTCTAGGGGACTGATGACCTTAGAAGTTAAGTCCCATAGTGCTCAGAGCCATTTGAACCATTTGAAATCATTTCAGAGCTGATGTTTAATAGACTTTTTTTTCTTATTTTGATGTAAGGAACCTATCCTCAAAGTCTGCAAAGGGAATTTAGTTAAACCCTGCATAATGAAATTATTAAAAGTTGTGTAAGCTCTGTTTTATTGATTCACAAATATTTTGACAGGCTTGTCTGTTTTTACAGCGTTCTCTTCAAATGGTTATTTCGAAAAATTTTAGGTCCTTTTCACATCATCTATAAGGTTCATTGTCGTCCTTCCTGTGCATTCATTTTCATCATAGTTTTCATAAAATCTTGTCATCTCATTAAATAACAAATGCACTTAATCACTTCAACTTTAATTTGAGCTGCAATAGAAGATTCTTTAAACATTTCTATACTTTTCCAGATTAACCAGTATCCACTGATAGTGCCTACCTCCTCCGTTTTACTCATTATTTTCCTCTCTAATGTCCTGAAGGTTTCCTCATCTTTTTCTGACATGATCAGGATTTCGCATGAAAATGTTAGAACTTCGTGTATAATTGACATATAAATGCATATTTTTTGCTATCCTGAAGATATCTATGCACTTTAAGATACCTGACAGGACGTAGTATCCTTTATTTGAATTTTTAATCACAGTTTAGATTTCATCTGCTACATTCTTTGTTGTATTGAATAAGATTCCCATATATTAAAATTTGTTTACTTGATCAAACGTTTCAGTTTGGACTTTCGGGTTCTCATTATTTATTTATTTTTTAATCTGGCAAGATTTGAGCCATCATGCCGTAACTTACATTTAATCAGTCTTTCTACATATTTTACGTTTCATACATTTCAGTAAGCATGTTATACTGCACTTAGAAGC
The DNA here is from genome assembly GCF_021461385.2 of Schistocerca piceifrons. Lineage (NCBI taxonomy): Eukaryota > Metazoa > Arthropoda > Insecta > Orthoptera > Acrididae > Schistocerca > Schistocerca piceifrons. Next base: position 507,183,415 of record NC_060149.1, on the reverse strand, counting down.
TAACATTATATCCATGAAAGTGCAGATCGGCAAAATATATTTAGTTTTTTTGACAGTTAATTAAAAAACAGCGGTTCTGTTACGCTTTATTAGGCACATTTTATATTCATTTTGTTTGTTTCGGATATTTATTGTCTAGTCCCACGCAGTAGACTCTACGTTTCGAATCGTATACCTGCAAAGGAACTCCGTGTGGTTGTAAAGCGGTCGTCAAGCAACAGTGTGCTCGGACGCTTTCAGGAAGCCAGGAAGACGGACTGTATCCGTTAACTGAGCCTGCAGTTTGCAAGGTATGGTGTGTGACAAAAGCGTGCCGTGTCGACGTTTCCAGAATCCGTGCCTATTTTTGAGATAAGCTACTTTTGTCAGCACCTGTGCCCCTGTACGAGGTGGACTTTAATTCGGCAAGGCGCGGTGACAAGCTGCAAGCAGAGCGGTGCTTACTATGCGGCGGACGGCCCCAGCCAGCCGACAGCGCCGCCGTCGCGGACACTTCCCGTGGCTGAATTTCAACCAGCTGCGCCAGCCGCCTTGTATCTGCTCGCGGCTCTGCCGAATAACTAATGTCCTGCGTCCGCTGCCGCTGCCACCAGCTGCATCTACATGACACACCGATTACCGATATTGCTTACTTTACGTCTCCGTCTACACGCTCAACCCTAACCTTCTTCCTTCCCTTTAGGGACTCTTATTCATATTCTTGCACGACTTCTAACCTTTGAGTAGAACAATGCGTTGAAAAAGAGTTTATGGTGAAGAAAATAAGGAAAATTAAAGCGGTAGGGATGGTAAAGACCTGTCGGTTTGGATGAACGAAATGCAAGTCTTTGGGAATACTAAAACGGCTGCACCCAGTTTTAAGGCTTTTGGTAAATATAGGAAATCAGAGGAATGATCTACAACAGTATAACAGACACGTTTGGCCGGCTGATCCCTTTACTAAAAAGAGGATGAACAAGCCTCTCTGCAACACAGTAAAACCTCCAGCCTAAAAGCTTAGGATGAAGTCCAACAGGTTCAAATGGCTCTGAGCACTATGGGACTTAACATCTGTGGTCATCAGTCCCCTAGAACTTAGAACTACTTAAACCTAACTAACCTAAGGACATCACACACATCCATGCCCGAGGTAGGATTCGAACCTGCGACCGTAGCAGTCCCGCGGGTCCGGACTGAGCGCCTAGAACCGCTAGACCACCGCGGCCGGCGAAGTCCAACAGGAGCGGCGTATTTGCACTTTGAGCAGAAGTTTTGCGAAAAGAATGACTCATTGAAATTTATGGACTGGCGTATGACATGAGTAACTTTTCTTTATCGCTGCACGTTTCCTCTGTCCTGGCCTTCGTTTATGTCCCATACTTCACTGGCGTTTTCGACAGAAGACTCATTATCCGTTTGCCGAACTTCCTTTCTTCACATTTCTCTATTCTATCACGCACGATATCCAGTAAAACTGAACACAAGGTAACTTCCTGGCAGATTAAAACTGTGTGCCGGACCGAGACTCGAATTTGGAAACTTTTCCTTTCGCGGGCAAGTACTCTGCCGACTGAGCTACCCAAGAACGACTCACGACCCGTCCCCACAGCTTCAGTTCTGCCAGTAACTCGTCTCCTACCATCCAGACTTCACAGAAGCTCTCCTGCAGACCTTGCAGAACTAGCACGCCTGAAAAAAGATGGATTCTGAGGAGACATGGCTTAGCCAAAACTGGGGGATGTGTCCAGAATGAAAGTTCCACTCTGCAGCGGAGTGTGCGCTGGTATGAACCTTCCTGGCAGGTTAAAACTGGCAAGGACCCGAGTTCCAGCCTCAGTCCGGCACTCAGTTTTAATCTGCTAGGAAGTTTCATATCAGAGCACACTCCGTTGCACAGTGAAAATTTCATTCTGTAAACGCAAGGTATATAATGCAACAATAATTCCTTGAGTACCATAAAGACGACGATGGGAAACTTGAAATATGTCGATGGGGGCACGTTTTTTTTCTGTTTTTGTGCAGTCTTTATGTCCTTCGAAGTTTTCGACATGATCGCTGGCGCCTGAGGCATCGAGTAGCGGAAGGTCTTTGGGTAGAATGTGTTACAACACGAAAATGCTCGTGGGCCAAGGCAATCTTTGGCGGGAAACAGGGGACAACACCAGCACAAGTGCTATACATCAAGCGGCAATTTTTATCATTTATTGTTAAGGATTGTTATAAATAGGCTATGGCACTGGTGCTTAAATATAGCTACTTCCAAGTATACCGCCCGAGACTTGGCACACTTTCTTTGGACTTTTCCTCTCGGGACGTAAATATCTTTATAGTCATCGACTGGCATCCGTGACACCCCTACAATCAAGTTGCGAGTTGAGTGCAATTCGGAACAATATAATCAGTTAGGTAGCGTGCACGAAAGTAGACAGCTTGAGAACCGTAATCAATTAAACTAAATACGAGGGTTGGAACTTCAACAGTGGCAACTATTTATTTACAGCTCGTACAAAATAGATACGTGTTTCAAAGTTTTACTGACGTACAGAGTAGTCACCAGCATTGTGTATAACCCGTTGCCAGTGATGTGGAAGACGTAGGACACTGTTAGCAGTGCCAGTTGTGTTGAAAGTTCGAGCGGTGCGGTCTATTGCCCGACGAATTTGTAGCAGTTCTGAAGCGAATGCCGTGAAGTTTTTCCTTCAGTTTATATGTGTGTGAAATCTTATGGAACTTAACTGCTAAGGTTATCAGTCCCTAAGCTTACACACTACTTAACCTAAGTTATCCTACGTACAAACACACACACGCATGCCCGAGGGAGGACTCGAACCTCCGCCGTGACCAGCCGCACAGTCCATGACTGCAGCGCCGTAGACCGCTCGGCTAATCCCACGCGGCCTTTCAGTTTATAAATCGAGTTGAACTCACGAGGGCTTAAGTCAGGGGAGTGCAGTAGGTAGTATAGCACTGAGCAGCCCCATCAGTCATACAAATCAGTAACAGCTTACGCTGTACGTGCTTCAGCATTGTCCTGCAAAATGGTCAGATCCTGCAGAAGGTGTCATCACTTCTGTCACTAAGCTGGTCGTAGGTTGTGTTCCAAAAATGAACAGCTGATTTATGATTTGTCTTTTGATTTGATACATGATTTGAAAACAATAATTGTAAATATTCATTTATTTGTGTTGTTAACCGGTTTGAGCCTAAAAAAATCATCATGAGCAGGTAGTCATTTTAAAATTCTGGGTGCGTTACAGAAGTTATAACTCAAGATGCTACTCTGCAAAGTGGCAAACTCTTCCCAGTTTCTCAAATAAACCAGTACAGCAGTAAAATAGGCAATTACTACGTCGTTTTCGTTAGAAACACAGATACAAGAATTCATTCAAATAAAAATCAGAAAGCTAGTTGCTTCAGAATGATGTGTACTCTGCGAAAGGTAACAACAGCACTGTCCTTCACAGAGATATACTTAACTGCCAAAAAAGTTAAGCACTTAGGAGAAATAGCCGATGTAGACATAATATCGTAAAGGGTATCCAGAAATCAATAGTGTTGCCACCATGGAACCTTGTGGTCGACCAAGTCTGACCACACCAAGAGAGACGCCTATTTGAGCGTCAAGCATACAAGCATATTTACCCCCTTCATGTCTCCACTTGTCACATAGGCACAAGTAATCAGTACAATACCCCATTTTAGACCGCCCCATTGATTGGCGACTAACAAAAGCCGGGTTACTAATTGCAATCCTGTCAGTAGGCCGCCGCCGACACAACACAGGTGCCTGTTTTTGGAATATACCCCTGCCTGGGAAATATGAACTGCAGATGAGTGGCGTTGTATCATTTTCAGCGATGAATCTCGATTCTGAACTATGACAGATGACAGTCACCTGCGAGTTTGAAGGCGTTATGACAATGCTTTGTACAGATTCGCATGTGTTATCCCTTGCGTTATTGGATGCTAAATTAAACGCCTTTCAGCTGTCAATTTTCAACCTTATTTTATTGGGCAACCAGTTTCAGCGTTTTACTGCGCCATCTTCAGGCCCCTGACACGTCGGCAGGTGATGGTTGAAGTGGTCACTACAACAAACATATACTAATATCAGCCCACGCCCGGGTTCCCGGGTTCGATTCCCGGCGGGGTCAGGGATTTTCCCTGCCTCGTGATGACTGGGTGTTGTGTGATGTCCTTAGGTTAGTTAGGTTTAAGTAGTGCTAAGTTCTAGGGGACTGGTGACCATAGATGTTAAGTCCCATAGTGCTCAGAGCCATTTTTTTACTAATATCAGTATTGCTGGCTCTTGTTTTGATCACAAGCGAGGTAGATTATTCCTACACGACGGTCGGGGCCTGAAGATGGCGTAGTAGAATACTGAAACTGGTTGCCCAATAAAATAAGGCTGAAAATTGACGGCTGATTGGAGTTTAATTTGAAATCCTCTATCGAACAGCTGAGTCCCGCAACTATCGCTAAAAGATGGACATACAGAGACCTGTGTTGTGTCGAGAGCGATCTGGTGCCAATTCATGTCACCTCTGGTAGTGATTCAGGGTTCTGACAGCAACTCGTCGCAGACATCCTGCTTTCTCATGAGTTGCCTCTCAAGTGACAGTATCCTGATACCATCTTTGGACAGGTCAACGTTCATCCACACATGGCACGTGCGTCTATGAACTGCATGATATTGCCCAGAAATATCCCTCGATCTAATACGTGAGATATTTTTGAACATGACAGTGTGAAATAAGATGGAAATGGTGCAGAATCAGACATGAATGAAAAACAGCAAGCTCGTACTACGGTAGGGTGTACTTCAGCTTTTTTCTCTATTGACGTTGAGATACCTCAAACTCCAAACTTCCACCCTTAATTTCGCGACAGTAAATAGTCGTTTACTAAAAATTCATGCATCTAAAGCTGTTGTCCACAAATCTGTAATCGCACAGGTAAATTATTCCTTCAGCAAGTTTGCTAGAATGAAATGGGGTAAAGAGAAGAAATGAAATGAGGACTTCCAGTTTGTGTAACACACAGTTCTATACGGAAAACGATAGGATTCCTAGCGCAGTTCTGTATTTCTAATTTAGATGGCTGTCATTTCTATCTGTATACGAATAAAGTTTTGATACAATTTTTCAGTATGACAGATAGCTTCTCCGCGTAAGCTAAGATATAGTATTCACCAACGTCTCTTCAGATACATATAAGACGCATATTTTCCTCGATAATACGCGTAGGCATCGCGCAAGAGCTTGGGCTTCCAGGACACAGAAATGTCTGCCGGTAACTGTGGGCGTGCTAAGCCGTGAAGCTCGACTGTCAGACGCAGGCACTAAAAGGCGACTGTCCTGTCCTTGGTGTCGCAAAGGTGATGAGCGCATCGTGAGGTGACATTTGGCAACTCCCCTCGCACACCACCCCGGAGGGCAGGGGGAAGGAGGGGGCGCAACGTTTTCTTGCCATCGCTATGTCAATGCGAAGTTCAGACTTGCAGCACGAACAGCACCTGACACTGAATCTTTGCTTTGTAGACTGACACCACGCTACTATTGGTCTCTAGTTCGATCTGTTCTAGTGCTATTCTTCACATGAGACGCCCTGTGGCGACTTCATCTCTGCTTCATTCAATTCTGTCGGCTTGATGTGAATGATTATTATCTTTAGAGATTCACCCGGAGCTTGTTCTGATACACAATAAAGAGCCACTGAAAAGACGTGTACAGATTATTACTTGACTGTCGCCATGTAATATGCTTTTTTACCTAATGTGCAGAACGAGCGCGGCCTGCGATGGTTAACACATGCTTCTGTAAGCTAAATCCTACCGTATCTGTTGCAAAGGCAAAGTTCGTGGACAAAACTGATCTTTAATAAATGAAGGAGCCATGCTACATTTCCTCTCCAGGGATGTGCCGACTTCATACGGGGGTCATTCTCCGAGAAACAATTCGCCCGCGACCAGAAAGAAAAATTCGTAGTTGCAATCATATGACAGTCTGTCCGTGAAGGTACAAGAAATGGTCAGAAGCGTAGACATCTTATACTAAAGCTAGTAAATTGATTAATGTGATGGAAACACTAAATGTTAGATCATTTGTCAAAAAGACATTCAGTTCCCTAAGAAATATCGAAGCCAAAAAGGTCGCGTCCGATTGTTGTGGCCCATTTTTCGTGAAACTCATTGGAAAACTGAAGCTGGGTCCCTAACCATAAAGTAAAAGCAGCAATCTACTTTGTCCCAGTAGCACCATATGAGTGACCGATCTTAAACTGTCCATTCGACAGACGGATCACCATCAACAGTACCCCATGCCTTCAGCTAGTGAGACACAGAGAAAAACCTAAGCATGTAACTCAGGACGGTAATGCACAGTCTGTGATCATGAATGGTGTGCCACTTCCTCTCTTCCTGTTGCTAGCAAAAGAAGGAACTTACTTTCGCCATCTGAG